>NW_022983337.1:0-50043 GCF_011762595.2 Tursiops truncatus
GGGGAAAGGTGAGTTGGGGTGCTGCATAAAACCAGAGATTGAAATGAGCACAGATAAAGTTCCTTAAGCCAAATATGGAATAGACAAGAGCTACTCCTTGCTCAACGAAATGGACTCAACACCGCATATTAAACGCCTAAGAATGTACCTGACTAGTAAGTATCTTAAAACCTATGGATTGCTATGTCTCCGAAAGAGAATCAAGCATGTGTACAGGGGCATAAACGCAACAGTGATAGGATTGGAGAGGTTCGGTGAGCAAATGAAGACCCTTTGAAGTCATATTGCATGGTACCCATTCCACGGGTCTCAACTCTCCAGGTTTAAGGTATTCTTCCTTCAGCTAAAACATGCATGTGGAACCCAGAGTATGATCAACCATGTGATCGGGAGACGTGTTCAAATATGTCTCAGTTTTCCTCCCCTGGTACTCGGGTGCAACATTCCAGACGCTTTACTAACACTCTCCCCACTTGGAGAGTCAGCGCCTTTAACCTCCTGTTTGGCCCAGTTTGCAATTTCTGCGGAAGATGAACAGGAATAGGGAGAACCAATGAGAGACTAGCTGGAGGTGTCTGGACGGGCAAATTTAACTCTCATTTCCCACCAGGAAGAGGAATTAACCAAAGGCTCAGCGTGCCGTGCCGGAACCAGATTAGGGCCTGAAGCCATCCTGCGGTGTTGCGGCCAGCTCACAAGAAAGCGAGTTGAAGAAAGGAGCTCAGGGGCACTGTAATTCACAAACCTGCAGAGTTATAAATGACAGCTATCGTCCAAAAATAGACTGAAGTAAGGCTGCCAAGAGGACTTGAAAGCGGGGCAGAATTGCAGGAAACCGATTTCAGGAGGTAGACTGGAATTGCATTGAAAGCATAGGAAAAGAGGCAGAACGTCCACAATGATGCACTTGGCCAAAAAGGGCGTATGCGTTTTTTCCTGAATATATTCAGGAAAAAACGCATACGCCCTTTTTGGCCAACCAAGCAAGCTTGCACAGGAAATCTGCACTACAATGAAGTCTCACTTCCCCCCGGTCAAAAGGGCCATCTGAAAAAAGTGTAAAATCCAGAAAGGCAGGACAGGCCATGGAGAACTGGGAGCCTTGTTATGCTGATGGGCGGGATGTAAATTGCCAACAGACACTCGGGAGAAGTGTATGGTGTTTCCTGAAACATCTAAAAAACAAAGCAACAGAGCCTAGGGCACTTCCACTTATGGTCCTATAGCTTAGGGAAATTAATATCAAAAAGACACAGCCACCCCAAAATTTGGGACGGCTCTTTTTACAGGAATCTCTTCTACGGCACAAGTTAAATATCCCAGAGAGCAAATAATGGATAAAGAAGTTGCGGTACTTATGTACAACAGAATACCACTCAGCAATGAAATCTATGTCACCAGGCCCGTACCAGCATAATGAGTGGATTGAGGCACGATGATTCTAAGTGAAATAAGTCACACAGAAAAAGAAACATCATAAGGTATCACTAATACACGGAATGTGAACTTGGCTACACATGAACTGAATTACAAAACAGAACAGGGTCTCAAGTTTAGAAAACCAACTTATGCCTGCTTAAGGGGGAAGGTGAGTTGGGGTGCTGCATAAAAGCAGAGTTTGAAATTAGCACAGATACCGTTCCATAAGCCAAATATGTAATAGACAAGAGCTACCCCTTGCTCAACGAAATGGATTCAACAATGAGGTATCACCTCACACCTGGTAGAATAGGCATCATTGAAAATCTACAAACAAAAAATGCTGGAAAGGGTGTGGAGAAAAGGAACCCTCTTCCACTATTGTTGGGAATATAAATTGATACAGTCATTATGGAGAACAATATGGAATTTCTTAAGAAACTAACAATAGAATTACCATATGATACAGCAATCCCAGTACTGGACATATACCCAGACAAAACCATAAATCAAAAAGAGTCATTCACCGCAATGTTCATTGCATCACTATTTACAATATCGAGGTAATGGAAGCAACCTAAATGCCCACAGACAGACGAATGCATAAAGCTGTGGTACATATATAAAATGGAATATTACTAAGCCATGAAAAGGAATGAAATTGGGTCATTTGTAGAGACGTCGATGGATCTAGAGACTGTCATACAGAGTGAAGTAAGTCAGAAAGAGAAAAACAAATCTTGTATATTCATGCATATATGTGGAACCTAGAAAAACTGTACAGATTAACCATTTTGCAAGGCATAAATAGAGCAACAGATGTAGACAACAAACGTATGGACAACAAGGGGGGAAAGCTGTTGGGGGGTGGTGGTGGGAGGAGTTGAGAGACTGGGATTGGCATGTATACATTTATATGTATAAAATAGATAACCAATAAGAACCTGCTGTATAAAAATATAAAATAAAATTCAAAATTAAAAAGAAGTAAAATTTAAAAAATAAAACAGAAAAAACAATTATTCCCTGCACATACATGTATTTATATGAATAAATTATTTCCATGCTTATATCTGTAAATACAAAAAAGAGGAATAAAATCTACCTTGAACCAAAAACGAAAAAGAGAAAAAAAACACAGAACCCACCAGTTACACAGAGGAAAACCGTATCAGGGCACTTGCTCCAGTTGTAAACAATTCTGAAGTTGGTCAGTGGTGGGGAATCGTCTCCCATTCAGCCAGCAGCCCCCACGCAACAAGCGTCCTCATTGCAAAGCTGGGGCACCGTGCCGAGGCATCTGTGAGTAAACGTGAGCTGAGCCCCAGGCCAGTTGCTGCTGAACTATTCCCACCCGTCCCAGGTAAAACACCTGAATATATACAAGGACTTGAAAGCCTAGAGGAAGGGCCATAGAGCCACACGAGTGACAGCATGCCGGCCGACTTGGTGCCTGCAGGCCAGCCAGGATGGTCCTGGCCCTGGGTGCTCTTCTGGAAGATTTCCATTTCCCTGCCTGAGATACCCGTCCTGTCCCTGCCCCCACTGCTTTTTTCCTTCCTCACCTCTGCCCAGGGAGAAATTCCAGCAGCAGGTATGGGTGACACATCCTCTTCTTTAGCAGGTGGCAGCCTGGCAACTGCTGCAGAAAGTCCAGCAGAGCCCCACTCACACTGGGCCACCCACAAAGCCGTGGCCTCTCACTCCCTCCCACCAGCCCAGCCCCGAGACTGCTGACAGGGCAGAGAAAATGGCGTCAGGCACGGCTGCAGGGGCTCTTGCTGCCTGGAGTGGTATTTATATTGATCTCAACCCAGGCACACCTGGGGAGGGCTGGCCGGCACGGTAAGGCTGCCCAGGTCAGCCAATCATCACCCCTCAGGGGCTCACAGTTGCAGAAAATGGAACTTGCTGAACCGGCCAGGTCCAAGGAACAGGTGTGGGCTCCTGAGAGTCAGGATAGACAAGGGGCTGCAGCTTTGGCTTGTTTTCTAATCATTTTATCTGGCCCATGAGTGGGAGACAACTTCAAGAAAACCCTCTCCTAATGAGAGGAACCCAGGAGTCAGGGAGAGGAGGGGTGGGTGGTGGTTGGAGACAGAGGCCTGGTGCCCCGGGTGCAGTGGAAGTCTCTGGAAGACCAGGTGGAGGGAGGCCTCACGGAGTGATGCCCAGGGTCACAGACCTGTCGCAGCTGCTGTTTGTTAGTTCAAGTCCTGCTCTGAGGTGCTCTGTGTCAGCTCTGAGCGACAGGTGAGCTGGGGGTGCTCTGCAATGAGGGCTATGTGCACGGTTCCTGTGTGCCCAGCCCTGCCACGGTACCTGCAAGGGTAGCTCTGTATCCTGGGAGGGGCCTGACCACGAGAGCCCCGTGGGCTGGGGTGGGGGTGGGGTACCTGCCCAGGTGAGCTCCATATTCTGGGATTGGTCTGACCACGAGAGCCCCATGGGCTGCTGGGGACCTGGTAAAGGATGTCAGGACAGTCAGTGAAGCCACCGAGGATATACCTCCAGTTGCTCCTAATTCCTACACCCTGCTGGTCATTCTACCAACCACCAGGACATGGTATTCTGTATTAGTCTTCAATGATGCCTTCTTTTGTATTCCATTAGTCCCAGAGTCACAAGAAATTTTGGCTTGTGAGTGGCAGGACTCAACATACAACTAAAACAATACTTCCGGGCCGTCTGGCCCCAAGGGTGCAAAAATTCCCACACCATCTTTGGGGAAAGCTTAGCTAAAGACCTAAAAGTTCTACCTCTGGAAAAGGAAACCCTCCTTCAATATGCAGACGACATTCTGATCACCAGCCCTACTAAGGAGGCCTCTGAACTACCAAGCCAATAAAGGATAGAAGTTGTCCAAGAAAAAGCTCAAATATCACAGACTGCGGTGACCTGCCTGGGCTTCATTCTCACAGAAGGTCAGAGAAGCCCATCCCAGGAAAGGGAAGAAACCATTTTCAGCCTTACCCCTTTCTAAAACTAGAAGACAGCTTAGGGGTTCCTGGGAGGCCAGGGTTTGCTGCTTCTGGATCCCTAACTACAGTCTACTAGCTGGGCCTCTATATGAAACACTGAAAGGAAAAGATGATGATCCTTTTGAATAGAATCCAGAAGTGGCCTTTCAAGAATGGAAAGAGCAGTCAATTCAGACCCTTGCCCTGGAACTCCCTAATTTAGCTAAACCCTTTGACCTTTACATTCCCGGTGAAAGGTGAATCGCCATTGGAGAATTAGTGCAAAAACTGGGACCACTTGAAATGGAACAATGCAAGAATGCCATCCAGGTAGGATAAACTACGGTCACTAAGGGGCTTGGCCCACTGCCACATCTGGCCAAGATACTGGCGGTATCTAAAAACCTGGAAATCAGCAGCCCAAAAGGCCACCTCCCTCCTAAGGGAAAAGGACCCCACGTGGTGATCCTAACCACCAACCATGCCCTGAAGTTGCAGGGTTCGCTCCGTGGGCACACCGACCTCGAGTGAGGAGGCCCTCCAACTCCAACATCCAGAGAGATAACCGGGGGCAACAGGGCACCATGACGACTCGTGTGAACATCACTTGACCTGGAGTTTCTCTCATAAAACAACAAGAGTGTGTCCCAAAAGAGTAGACTACTGCTTGCAGGACTTACTGCACCCAGAGGGGAGCTAATAATCTTGGCGGGGGAACAGTATACCACACTGTCACCATAGAAAAGCCTACAGACACCGTGATGATGGTGGCCAATAAGACCGGCTGGACTCCTGTTTACTTCAAAAGGCTGTTGACTCAGTAGCCATCATGGTCCTTGATCACCACTGACCCTGGACTGTCTGGGAGTTGAGCGGGCAGGGCTCTGACACCTGGTGCTGTTTGTACGTTAATTCAGGGGCCTAATTGAAGAAAGCGCAGACTACTGGTCAGAGCATCTAGGCTGGCAGAGACGGTCAGCCTAAGGTGGCCGAACAAATGTGGGGCGGGGTGAAACCGGCCCCCACAGCGTCTCTGCACATCTCTTTCCTGGACCCTTAAAGGTCATTAGAATCTATAACACTTCCAATGCTGGTGCTCAGGTGGACGAGCAGGGAGGCAGGGGTCCTGGGGACAATCAACGTCACCGGGAGGCTGCTGGGGAGAAGCTCTGACCCTCGCCCCAGGGTATGAGGGCTCCCAACTCAGCACTCAGCAGTTACAGAAGAAGGGTCTGCACCCTCAGCACTCCAAGAATGAGGAACGGGACAAAAGGCAGAGGAGGGGTTTGTCCCCAGCAAAGCCCATTAAAAATCCCTGGGAGATAAAAATAGAATCTGGGCAATAAAGTCAAGTCTAACCTTTTTTATCCTTTGTGCTTTGTCTAATTTCACGTGCTCCTAGGGTCCCGCATGCAGAGGTTCCACACCCGGCACTTCAGACCAGATTTCCTAGTGCAGAATGGCTGGGTCGACACCTCAGCTCCTGGGGCCCAGTGCAGACTCCACGATATAGAGCCTGAGCTACAGCCAACCCGGCCCTCGAGAGCTCCGCCGCCTCCCTCCCTCCCACTGACTCTGACAGGATCTCTACACAGCAGCCCAGCCCACAGCCCACGGGGTAGTGCATGCTCTCACCTCTCCATTCTCTGATCAAAATATAAAGTTTCCTTTGCTTGTGAACCAAACTCAGTCTCGATCTGTTGGCCCCAATGACACTGGGCAGGGGACACTTGTTGGGGTCCACTCTGGAGGATCAGTAACAGAAATTGAGACTATTGTAACCTCAATGAACAGATGTGTGAGCCAAACTGTAGTTAACATAGAACAGTGTATAAGGCTCGGGTAAAATAAGATGTTTTTAACACTTCCATTTGATATTTCCATCACTTTTTATAAGCAAGTTCAGTGAAAAGGTTTGTCTTATTTGTCAGGTCAATATTAGAGAAACGAAGTGATTTCTTTCCAAGGATGTACAGCTAATAATCTTGGTTAAACCTTCAATCTTGTTTTAAATGCTTTTCCATTGAAAATGATACCTCTCTTTCAGCTCCCCCATTTCTGAGAAGTATAAAATCTTATAATTTATTATTACCAAAGGGGAAAGGTGGGAGGAGGGATAAATTAACAGTTTGGAATGAACACATACACACTGCTATGTATAAAATAGATCATCAACAAGGAACTACTGTATAGCACAGGGAACTACACTCAACATTTTGCAATAACCTATAAGGGATAATAATCTGAAAAAGAATAGATATTTTTATTGACATCATCTATCAATGACAGTTAAAGTGTAGCCTAAGGGAAGCTGGTGGTGAGTGCTTCTGACCCTGAAGACTTCAATCATCTAAAGTTTGGACTCTGCCTACTTCCCAAGGCCCTTAATGAACATATGTGTAGCCGTAGCTTAAAAACTTCCCCAGTTTGGGTTTCGGGGAGACACTGATTTTGAAAAAGCCCTGGTGTTCTCCTTACATGAATGGGACTCTTCCTACTGCTAAAACATGTCTGTCACACCCAGAGGATGGTATACCGTCTGATCGGGAAGAGTTTGGAAAAGGCATCTCATCTCCTCATCTCCTGGTGCTCGGGTTCACCCCTCCAGCGTCTTTACTAACAGTCTCCCCACTTGGAGATGTCAGCACTGTCAACATCCTGTTGCGTACAGTTTGGAATTTGTCCAGAGGATGAAGCGGAAGGATGAGGAACAATGAGAGACAAGTCCTAGGTGTTCAGACAGGCACATGTCACTCTAATTTCCAATCAGGAAGACGAATTGACCAAAGGCTAGGGTTGCCCATGGAAACAGTATAGGGCTTGAGGAAATCCCGCTGCTTTGTGGCCAGTTCCCATAAACACGAGTTGAACAATGGAACTCAGGGGCAGTAAAATTCACAAAACTGCAGAGTTGAAAATATCCATCACTGAAAAATGTCTTGAGGAAAGTCAGAGAAAAGGACTTGTAAGCAAGGGAGAATGGCAGGAAAGGGATTTGAGGAGGTAGAAAGGACTCGCCATTAAGCACAAGAAAAGGAGCTGAACATTGCCAACATTGCAGTTGGCCAAAAAGGGTGTATGCGTTCTTTTCTGTATATATTCAAGAAAAGGGCATACACTTTTTTAGCCAACCAAACAGGTGGGCACTGGAAGTCAATACTACAAAAGATATCACTTCGCATCAGTCAGAAGAGCCATCCTCATAAAGCGTAAACAACAGAAATGCAGGACAGGGCAACGAGAAGAGGGAGCCCTGTGAGACTTATAGTGGAAATGTATATTGCCAACGGCCATTCTGGAGAAGTGTATTGTGTTTACTAAAGCATCTAAAAAATGAGCTACAGAGCATAGGGCACTTGCACTCATGGGCGTATATCTTGGGAAAAACAAAAATCGAGAGGACACAGGCACCCCAATGTTTACCCCCTCTCTGTTTAAAAGATCCTCGACTAGGATATAACTTAAATGTCTCTGGAGGGAAAAAATGGATAGAGATGTGGTACTTAGGTAGAGTGGAATATTATTCAGCCTGGAAATCAATGAAATATGGCCAGTTGTAACAACTCCGGAGGAGTTACGTATGATCATTCTAAGTGACAGAATTCAAAAAGAAAAAGACACATATCATAAGATATCACTTAAAGGTGGAATCCAAAATGGCTACACATGAAATAAATTACAAAACAAAAACATAGTCAAATATGTAGAAAACACGCATAAGGCTGCTAAACGGGAAAGGTGGGGAGGGGTGAGGCATCATCCAGGAGGTTGAAATTAGCAAAGATACCATTCCAAATACCAAACTGATAATCAACAAGGCCTACACGGTAGCTAAAAGAACTGCACTCAGCACACTCAAGTCACCGGAAAAGAATATATACGACTGGTAAGAATCTGAAAAAGAATTTATTGATGTCTCTCTGTACGTGAATCAAGTGGATGTACAGCAGCAAGAAACAGAGCTTTGAAAATCAGCTGTAACCAATATAGTAATAAATTGAAAAAAATAAACGACAGAGAGACAGAGAAAACCTCTTACAACTTTTCCTCAGGGACGGTGATGCAACATGGATTGAACACATCTAGACCCACAGCAGGATGAGACATAAGGCTGGAAACTGTTTGCGCTAAGAGAAATGTGAGGTTGGGTGAGGAAATGCACACCCTTTAAAGTAATACTACCTGGTACCCATTCAATGGGTCCCAAATCTGCAGGTTCAAGGGATCTTCCTACAGCTAAAACATGCATGGAAAACCCAGAGGACTGTACACCATGTGATCGGGAGATGTGTCTAAAATGCACCTCATTTATCCTCTCCTGGTGCTCCTGTTCACCATTCCAGCCACGCTACTTAGAATCTCCCCACTTGGAGAATCAGCACATTTAAACTTCTGTTTCACACATTTTGCAAATTGTGAGGAGGATGAACGGGAAGAGGGGGAACCAATGAGAGAAGAGTTGTAGGGGTTTGGACGGGCACATATCACTCTAATTTCCCATTAAGAATAAGAATTAAAGAAAGGCTCAGCCTGCCTCGCCGGAGCCAAAATAGGGCCTGAAGCAATCCTGCGGGTTTGAGGCCAGCTCACAAAAGAGCAACTTAAAAAATGGAGCTCAGGGTCACTGCAATTCACAAACCTGCAGAGTTATAAATGAAAACTAACGTCCAAAAATATGTTGAGGTAAGGCAAAGAAGAGGATCTGAATGCAAGACAGAATTGCAAGAAACAGATTTCAAGAGATAGATTGGACTCGTCTTTAACGCACATGAAAAGCGGCAGAATTTCGACAATGATGCAGTTGGCCCAAAAGGGCGTATGCGTTTTTTCCTGGATATAATCAGGAAAAAACGCATACGCACTTTATGGGCAACGAAGCAAGCAAGCAATGCAAATGTGCACAACAAAGAAGTCTCACTTCCCACCGGTCAAAAGGGCCATCCTAAAAAATTGTAAAAACCAGAAATGCAGGACAGGCCATGGAGAACAGGGAGCCTTTATACGCTGATGGGCAGTGTGTGAACTGCCGAGAGCCACTCTGGAGAAGTGTATGGTGGTTCCTAAATCATCTAAAAAACAGAGCTACAGAGCATAGGACACTTCCAATCATGGGAGTATATCTAGGGAAGTCTAAAAATCAACAAGACACAAGCACACCACAGTTTAGGGCTACTCTGTTTACAAGAACCTCAACTTCAGTACACCTTAAATATCCCAGGAAAGAGAACAATGGATAAAGAAGATGTGGTACTTATGTACAATGGAATATCTCTTCACCATGAAATCAATGTAATAAGGCTAGTAGAAGGATAAAGAGTGGATTTAGGTCCGATAATACTACTTGAAATAAGTCAAACAGAAAAAGAAACATATCATAAGATATCACTTATAGAGGGAGGGTAAATATGGCTGCACAAGAAATGAATTACAGAACAGAACAGTGTCTCACATTTAGAAAACACACTTATGTCAGCTTAAGGGGAAAGGAGAGGTGGGGTGATGCATAAAACCAGAGATTGAAATTAGCACAGATACCGTTCAATAAACCAAATAGGTATTAGACAAGATCTACACCTTGCTCAATGAACTGGCCTCAACACACCCTATACACCGCAGAGAAATATATCTGAGGAATAAGAATCTTAAAACCCATGTATTGATATATCTCCATAAGGGAATCAAGTGTGTGCAGAGCGGCACAAACACAGCAGTGAAAAGGAGCTAAACCCCATTATAGAAATAAATTTTAAAAACAAAACGCTGAAACAATGAAAGAGAGAAAAATTCTTACAAAATTCGCTCAGGGGCTGTGATGCAACCTGGATTGACCACATATAAACCCACAGCTGGATAAGACATAAGGCTGGACACTTGGGGCTGACAGGATTGGTGAGCTTTGGTGAGCAACTGCCGAAAGTTTAATGCAATACTTCATGCTACTCAGTCCAAGGGTCCCAACACTCCAGGTTGAAGGGAATCTTCCTACAGCTAAACCATGCTTGGGAAACCCAGCGACTGGTATACCATATGATCGGGAAAGGTTTCTAAAACGCACCTCATTTTTCCTCTCCTGGGGCTCCGGATCGACATTCCAGCCGCTTTACTAACAACATCCCCACATGGAGTCAATGCCTTTAAGTTCTGGTATCGCACAGTCTGCAGTTAGTGCAGAGGATGAATGGGAATAGGGGGAACCAGTGAGAAACTAGCTGTAGCGGTTTCAATGGGCACATGTCACTCTAATATCACATCAGTAAGAAGAATTAACCAAAGGCACAGCAAGGTGCCCCAGAAGAAAAATAGGGCTTCAAGGAATCCTGTGGTTATGGGGCAAGACCACAAAAATAAGAGCTAAAAAATGGAGCTAAGGGCCACTGCAATTCAAAAACCTGCAGAGTTATAAAGGCCAACTATTTTTAAAAAATATATTGAGGTAAGGCTATGAAGAGGCATTGAAAGCAAGGCAGAATTGCAGGAAACCGATTTCAGGAGGTAGACTGGAATTGCATTGAAAGCATATGAAGAGAGTCAGAACTCGACAATGATGCACTTGGCCAAAAAGGGCGTATGCGTTTTTTCCTGAATATATTCAGGAAAAAACGCATACGCCCTTTTTGGCCAACCAAGCAAGCTTGCAAAGGAAATCTGCACTACAATGAAGTCTCACTTCCCCCTGGTCAAAAGGGCCATCTGAAAAAAGTGTAAAATCCAGAAAGGCAGGACAGGCCATGGAGAACTGGGAGCCTTGTTATGCTGATGGGCGGGATGTAAATTGCCAACAGACACTCTGGAGAAGTGTATGGTGTTTCCTGAAACATCTAAAAAACAAAGCAACAGAGCCTAGGGCACTTCCACTTATGGTCCTATAGCTTAGGGAAATTAAAATCAAAAAGACACAGCCACCCCAAAGTTTGGGACGGCTCTGTTTACAAGAACCTCGTTTACAGTACAAGTTCAATATCGCAGAAAGTGAAAAATGGATAAAGAACTTGTGGTACTTACGTACAATGCAATATCACTCAGCAATGAAATCTATGTCATCAGGCCCGTAGCAGCATAATGAGTGGATTCAGGTATGATGATTCTAACTGAAATAAGTCACACAGAAAAAGAAACATCATAAGATATCACTAATACACGGAATGTAAACTTGGCTACACAGGAACTGAATTCCAAAACAGAACAGGGTCTCAAATTTAGAAAACCAACTTATGCTTGCTTAAGGGGAAGGTGAGTTGGGGTGCTGCATAAAACCAGAGATTGAAATGAGCACAGATAAAGTTCCTTAAGCCAAATATGGAATAGACAAGAGCTACTCCTTGCTCAACGAAATGGACTCAACACCCCATATTAAACGCCTAAGAATGTACCTGACTAGTAAGTATCTTAAAACCTATGGATTGCTATGTCTCCGAAAGAGAATCAAGCATGTGTACAGGGGCATAAACGCAGCAGTGATAGGATTGGAGAGGTTCGGTGAGCAAATGAAGACCCTTTGAAGTCATATTGCATGGTACCCATTCCACGGGTCTCAACTCTCCAGGTTTAAGGTATTCTTCCTTCAGCTAAAACATGCATGTGGAACCCAGAGTATGATCAACCATGTGAACGGGAGACGTGTTCAAATATGTCTCAGTTTTCCTCCCCTGGTACTCGGGTGCAACATTCCAGACGCTTTACTAACACTCTCCCCACTTGGAGAGTCAGCGCCTTTAACCTCCTGTTTGGCCCAGTTTGCAATTTCTGCGGAAGATGAACAGGAATAGCGAGAACCAATGAGAGACTAGCTGGAGGTGTCTGGACGGGCAAATTTAACTCTCATTTCCCACCAGGAAGAGGAAATAACCAAAGGCTCAGCGTGCCGTGCCGGAACCAGATTAGGGCCTGAAGCCATCCTGCGGTGTTGCGGCCAGCTCACAAGAAAGCGAGTTGAAGAAAGGAGCTCAGGGGCACTGTAATTCACAAACCTGCAGAGTTATAAATGACAGCTATCGTCCAAAAATAGACTGAAGTAAGGCTGCCAAGAGGACTTGAAAGCGGGGCAGAATTGCAGGAAACCGATTTCAGGAGGTAGACTGGAATTGCATTGAAAGCATAGGAAAAGAGGCAGAACGTCCACAATGATGCACTTGGCCAAAAAGGGCGTATGCGTTTTTTCCTGAATATATTCAGGAAAAAACGCATACGCCCTTTTTGGCCAACCAAGCAAGCTTGCAAAGGAAATCTGCACTACAATGAAGTCTCACTTCCCCCCGGTCAAAAGGGCCATCTGAAAAAAGTGTAAAATCCAGAAAGGCAGGACAGGCCATGGAGAACTGGGAGCCTTGTTATGCTGATGGGCGGGATGTAAATTGCCAACAGACACTCGGGAGAAGTGTATGGTGTTTCCTGAAACATCTAAAAAACAAAGCAACAGAGCCTAGGGCACTTCCACTTATGGTCCTATAGCTTAGGGAAATTAAAATCAAAAAGACACAGCCACCCCAAAGTTTGGGACGACTCTGTTTACAAGAACCTCGTTTACAATACAAGTTCAACATCGCAGAAAGTGAAAAATGGATAAAGAAGTTGTGGTATTTACTTACAAAGCAATATCACTCAGCAATGAAATCTATGTCATCAGGCCCTTAGCAGCACAATGAGTGGATTCAGGTACGATGATTCTAACTGAAATAAGTCACACAGAAAAAGAAACATCATAAGATATCAGTAATACACGGAATGTAAACTTGGCTACACAGGAACTGAATTACAGAACAGAACAGGGTCTCAAATTTAGAAAACCAACTTATGCTTGCTTAAGGGGAAAGGTGAGTTGGGGTGCTGCATAAAACCAGAGATTGAAATGAGCACAGATAAAGTTCCTTAAGCCAAATATGGAATAGACAAGAGCTACTCCTTGCTCAACGAAATGGACTCAACACCCCATATTAAACGCCTAAGAATGTACCTGACTAGTAAGTATCTTAAAACCTATGGATTGCTATGTCTCCGAAAGAGAATCAAGCATGTGTACAGGGGCATAAACGCAGCAGTGATAGGATTGGAGAGGTTCGGTGAGCAAATGAAGACCCTTTGAAGTCATATTGCATGGTACCCATTCCACGGGTTTCAACTACCCAGGTTTAAGGTATTCTTCCTTCAGCTAAAACATGCATGTGGAACCTAGAGTATGATCAACCATGTGATCGGGAGACGTGTTCAAATATGTCTCAGTTTTCCTCCCCTGGTACTCGGGTGCAACATTCCAGACGCTTTACTAACACTCTCCCCACTTGGAGAGTCAGCCCTTTAACCTCCTGTTTGGCCCAGTTTGCAATTTCTGCGGAAGATGAACAGGAATAGCGAGAACCAATGAGAGACTAGCTGGAGGTGTCTGGACGGGCAAATTTAACTCTCATTTCCCACCAGGAAGAGGAATTAACCAAAGGCTCAGCGTGCCGTGCCGGAACCAGATTAGGGCCTGAAGCCATCCTGCGGTGTTGCGGCCAGCTCACAAGAAAGCGAGTTGAAGAAAGGAGCTCAGGGGCACTGTAATTCACAAACCTGCAGAGTTATAAATGACAGCTATCGTCCAAAAATAGACTGAAGTAAGGCTGCCAAGAGGACTTGAAAGCGGGGCAGAATTGCAGGAAACCGATTTCAGGAGGTAGACTGGAATTGCATTGAAAGCATAGGAAAAGAGGCAGAACGTCCACAATGATGCACTTGGCCAAAAAGGGCGTATGCGTTTTTTCCTGAATATATTCAGGAAAAAACGCATACGCCCTTTTTGGCCAACCAAGCAAGCTTGCAAAGGAAATCTGCACTACAATGAAGTCTCACTTCCCCCGGTCAAAAGGGCCATCTGAAAAAAGTGTAAAATCCAGAAAGGCAGGACAGGCCATGGAGAACTGGGAGCCTTGTTATGCTGATGGGCGGGATGTAAATTGCCAACAGACACTCGGGAGAAGTGTATGGTGTTTCCTGAAACATCTAAAAAACAAAGCAACAGAGCCTAGGGCACTTCCACTTATGGTCCTATAGCTTAGGGAAATTAAAATCAAAAAGACACAGCCACCCCAAAGTTTGGACGCCTCTGTTTACAAGAACCTCGTTTACAGTACAAGTTCAACATCGCAGAAAGTGAAAAATGGATAAAGAAGTTGTGGTATTTACTTACAAAGCAATATCACTCAGCAATGAAATCTATGTCATCAGGCCCTTAGCAGCACAATGAGTGGATTCAGGTATGATGATTCTAACTGAAATAAGTCACACAGAAAAAGAAACATCATAAGATATCAGTAATACACGGAATGTAAACTTGGCTACACAGGAACTGAATTACAGAACAGAACAGGGTCTCAAATTTAGAAAACCAACTTATGCTTGCTTAAGGGGAAAGGTGAGTTGGGGTGCTGCATAAAACCAGAGATTGAAATGAGCACAGATAAAGTTCCTTAAGCCAAATATGGAATAGACAAGAGCTACTCCTTGCTCAACGAAATGGACTCAACACCGCATATTAAACGCCTAAGAATGTACCTGACTAGTAAGTATCTTAAAACCTATGGATTGCTATGTCTCCGAAAGAGAATCAAGCATGTGTACAGGGGCATAAACGCAGCAGTGATAGGATTGGAGAGGTTCGGTGAGCAAATGAAGACCCTTTGAAGTCATATTGCATGGTACCCATTCCACGGGTTTCAACTACCCAGGTTTAAGGTATTCTTCCTTCAGCTAAAACATGCATGTGGAACCCAGAGTATGATCAACCATGTGATCGGGAGACGTGTTCAAATATGTCTCAGTTTTCGTACCCTGGTACTCGGGTGCAACATTCCAGACGCTTTACTAACACTCTCCCCACTTGGAGAGTCAGCGCCTTTAACCTCCTGTTTGGCCCAGTTTGCAATTTCTGCGGAAGATGAACAGGAATAGCGAGAACCAATGAGAGACTAGCTGGAGGTGTCTGGACGGGCAAATTTAACTCTCATTTCCCACCAAGAAGAGGAATTAACCAAAGGCTCAGCGTGCCGTGCCGGAACCAGATTAGGGCCTGAAGCCATCCTGCGGTGTTGCGGCCAGGTCACAAGAAAGCGAGTTGAAGAAAGGAGCTCAGGGGCACTGTAATTCACAAACCTGCAGAGTTATAAATGACAGCTATCGTCCAAAAATAGACTGAAGTAAGGCTGCCAAGAGGACTTGAAAGCGGGGCAGAATTGCAGGAAACCGATTTCAGGAGGTAGACTGGAATTGCATTGAAAGCATAGGAAAAGAGGCAGAACGTCCACAATGATGCACTTGGCCAAAAAGGGCGTATGCGTTTTTTCCTGAATATATTCAGGAAAAAACGCATACGCCCTTTTTGGCCAACCAAGCAAGCTTGCAAAGGAAATCTGCACTACAATGAAGTCTCACTTCCCCCCGGTCAAAAGGGCCATCTGAAAAAAGTGTAAAATCCAGAAAGGCAGGACAGGCCATGGAGAACTGGGAGCCTTGTTATGCTGATGGGCGGGATGTAAATTGCCAACAGACACTCGGGAGAAGTGTATGGTGTTTCCTGAAACATCTAAAAAACAAAGCAACAGAGCCTAGGGCACTTCCACTTATGGTCCTATAGCTTAGGGAAATTAAAATCAAAAAGACACAGCCACCCCAAAGTTTGGGACGCCTCTGTTTACAAGAACCTCGTTTACAGTACAAGTTCAACATCGCAGAAAGTGAAAAATGGATAAAGAAGTTGTGGTATTTACTTACAAAGCAATATCACTCAGCAATGAAATCTATGTCATCAGGCCCTTAGCAGCACAATGAGTGGATTCAGGTATGATGATTCTAACTGAAATAAGTCACACAGAAAAAGAAACATCATAAGATATCAGTAATACACGGAATGTAAACTTGGCTACACAGGAACTGAATTACAGAACAGAACAGGGTCTCAAATTTAGAAAACCAACTTATGCTTGCTTAAGGGGAAAGGTGAGTTGGGGTGCTGCATAAAACCAGAGATTGAAATGAGCACAGATAAAGTTCCTTAAGCCAAATATGGAATAGACAAGAGCTACTCCTTGCTCAACGAAATGGACTCAACACCGCATATTAAACGCCTAAGAATGTACCTGACTAGTAAGTATCTTAAAACCTATGGATTGCTATGTCTCCGAAAGAGAATCAAGCATGTGTACAGGGTCATAAACGCAGCAGTGATAGGATTGGAGAGGTTCGGTGAGCAAATGAAGACCCTTTGAAGTCATATTGCATGGTACCCATTCCACGGGTTTCAACTACCCAGGTTTAAGGTATTCTTCCTTCAGCTAAAACATGCATGTGGAACCTAGAGTATGATCAACCATGTGATCGGGAGACGTGTTCAAATATGTCTCAGTTTTCCTCCCCTGGTACTCGGGTGCAACATTCCAGACGCTTTACTAACACTCTCCCCACTTGGAGAGTCAGCGCCTTTAACCTCCTGTTTGGCCCAGTTTGCAATTTCTGCGGAAGATGAACAGGAATAGCGAGAACCAATGAGAGACTAGCTGGAGGTGTCTGGACGGGCAAATTTAACTCTCATTTCCCACCAGGAAGAGGAAATAACCAAAGGCTCAGCGTGCCGTGCCGGAACCAGATTAGGGCCTGAAGCCATCCTGCGGTGTTGCGGCCAGCTCACAAGAAAGCGAGTTGAAGAAAGGAGCTCAGGGGCACTGTAATTCACAAACCTGCAGAGTTATAAATGACAGCTATCGTCCAAAAATAGACTGAAGTAAGGCTGCCAAGAGGACTTGAAAGCGGGGCAGAATTGCAGGAAACCGATTTCAGGAGGTAGACTGGAATTGCATTGAAAGCATAGGAAAAGAGGCAGAACGTCCACAATGATGCACTTGGCCAAAAAGGGCGTATGCGTTTTTTCCTGAATATATTCAGGAAAAAACGCATACGCCCTTTTTGGCCAACCAAGCAAGCTTGCAAAGGAAATCTGCACTACAATGAAGTCTCACTTCCCCCCGGTCAAAAGGGCCATCTGAAAAAAGTGTAAAATCCAGAAAGGCAGGACAGGCCATGGAGAACTGGGAGCCTTGTTATGCTGATGGGCGGGATGTAAATTGCCAACAGACACTCGGGAGAAGTGTATGGTGTTTCCTGAAACATCTAAAAAACAAAGCAACAGAGCCTAGGGCACTTCCACTTATGGTCCTATAGCTTAGGGAAATTAAAATCAAAAAGACACAGCCACCCCAAAGTTTGGGACGCCTCTGTTTACAAGAACCTCGTTTACAGTACAAGTTCAACATCGCAGAAAGTGAAAAATGGATAAAGAAGTTGTGGTATTTACTTACAAAGCAATATCACTCAGCAATGAAATCTATGTCATCAGGCCCTTAGCAGCACAATGAGTGGATTCAGGTATGATGATTCTAACTGAAATAAGTCACACAGAAAAAGAAACATCATAAGATATCAGTAATACACGGAATGTAAACTTGGCTACACAGGAACTGAATTACAGAACAGAACAGGGTCTCAAATTTAGAAAACCAACTTATGCTTGCTTAAGGGGAAAGGTGAGTTGGGGTGCTGCATAAAACCAGAGATTGAAATGAGCACAGATAAAGTTCCTTAAGCCAAATATGGAATAGACAAGAGCTACTCCTTGCTCAACGAAATGGACTCAACACCGCATATTAAACGCCTAAGAATGTACCTGACTAGTAAGTATCTTAAAACCTATGGATTGCTATGTCTCCGAAAGAGAATCAAGCATGTGTACAGGGGCATAAACGCAGCAGTGATAGGATTGGAGAGGTTCGGTGAGCAAATGAAGACCCTTTGAAGTCATATTGCATGGTACCCATTCCACGGGTTTCAACTCCCAGGTTTAAGGTATTCTTCCTTCAGCTAAAACATGCATGTGGAACCCAGAGTATGATCAACCATGTGATCGGGAGACGTGTTCAAATATGTCTCAGTTTTCCTCCCCTGGTACTCGGGTGCAACATTCCAGACGCTTTACTAACACTCTCCCCACTTGGAGAGTCAGCCCCTTTAACCTCCTGTTTGGCCCAGTTTGCAATTTCTGCGGAAGATGAACAGGAATAGCGAGAACCAATGAGAGACTAGCTGGAGGTGTCTGGACGGGCAAATTTAACTCTCATTTCCCACCAGGAAGAGGAATTAACCAAAGGCTCAGCGTGCCGTGCCGGAACCAGATTAGGGCCTGAAGCCATCCTGCGGTGTTGCGGCCAGCTCAAAAGAAAGCGAGTTGAAGAAAGGAGCTCAGGGGCACTGTAATTCACAAACCTGCAGAGTTATAAATGACAGCTATCGTCCAAAAATAGACTGAAGTAAGGCTGCCAAGAGGACTTGAAAGCGGGGCAGAATTGCAGGAAACCGATTTCAGGAGGTAGACTGGAATTGCATTGAAAGCATAGGAAAAGAGGCAGAACGTCCACAATGATGCACTTGGCCAAAAAGGGCGTATGCGTTTTTTCCTGAATATATTCAGGAAAAAACGCATACGCCCTTTTTGGCCAACCAAGCAAGCTTGCAAAGGAAATCTGCACTACAATGAAGTCTCACTTCCCCCCGGTCAAAAGGGCCATCTGAAAAAAGTGTAAAATCCAGAAAGGCAGGACAGGCCATGGAGAACTGGGAGCCTTGTTATGCTGATGGGCGGGATGTAAATTGCCAACAGACACTCGGGAGAAGTGTATGGTGTTTCCTGAAACATCTAAAAAACAAAGCAACAGAGCCTAGGGCACTTCCACTTATGGTCCTATAGCTTAGGGAAATTAAAATCAAAAAGACACAGCCACCCCAAAGTTTGGGACGCCTCTGTTTACAAGAACCTCGTTTACAGTACAAGTTCAACATCGCAGAAAGTGAAAAATGGATAAAGAAGTTGTGGTATTTACTTACAAAGCAATATCACTCAGCAATGAAATCTATGTCATCAGGCCCTTAGCAGCACAATGAGTGGATTCAGGTATGATGATTCTAACTGAAATAAGTCACACAGAAAAAGAAACATCATAAGATATCAGTAATACACGGAATGTAAACTTGGCTACACAGGAACTGAATTACAGAACAGAACAGGGTCTCAAATTTAGAAAACCAACTTATGCTTGCTTAAGGGAAAGGTGAGTTGGGGTGCTGCATAAAACCAGAGATTGAAATGAGCACAGATAAAGTTCCTTAAGCCAAATATGGAATAGACAAGAGCTACTCCTTGCTCAACGAAATGGACTCAACACCGCATATTAAACGCCTAAGAATGTACCTGACTAGTAAGTATCTTAAAACCTATGGATTGCTATGTCTCCGAAAGAGAATCAAGCATGTGTACAGGGGCATAAACGCAGCAGTGATAGGATTGGAGAGGTTCGGTGAGCAAATGAAGACCCTTTGAAGTCATATTGCATGGTACCCATTCCACGGGTTTCAACTACCCAGGTTTAAGGTATTCTTCCTTCAGCTAAAACATGCATGTGGAACCCAGAGTATGATCAACCATGTGATCGGGAGACGTGTTCAAATATGTCTCAGTTTTCCTCCCCTGGTACTCGGGTGCAACATTCCAGACGCTTTACTAACACTCTCCCCACTTGGAGAGTCAGCCCTTTAACCTCCTGTTTGGCCCAGTTTGCAATTTCTGCGGAAGATGAACAGGAATAGCGAGAACCAATGAGAGACTAGCTGGAGGTGTCTGGACGGGCAAATTTAACTCTCATTTCCCACCAGGAAGAGGAATTAACCAAAGGCTCAGCGTGCCGTGCCGGAACCAGATTAGGGCCTGAAGCCATCCTGCGGTGTTGCGGCCAGCTCACAAGAAAGCGAGTTGAAGAAAGGAGCTCAGGGGCACTGTAATTCACAAACCTGCAGAGTTATAAATGACAGCTATCGTCCAAAAATAGACTGAAGTAAGGCTGCCAAGAGGACTTGAAAGCGGGGCAGAATTGCAGGAAACCGATTTCAGGAGGTAGACTGGAATTGCATTGAAAGCATAGGAAAAGAGGCAGAACGTCCACAATGATGCACTTGGCCAAAAAGGGCGTATGCGTTTTTTCCTGAATATATTCAGGAAAAAACGCATACGCCCTTTTTGGCCAACCAAGCAAGCTTGCAAAGGAAATCTGCACTACAATGAAGTCTCACTTCCCCCCGGTCAAAAGGGCCATCTGAAAAAAGTGTAAAATCCAGAAAGGCAGGACAGGCCATGGAGAACTGGGAGCCTTGTTATGCTGATGGGCGGGATGTAAATTGCCAACAGACACTCGGGAGAAGTGTATGGTGTTTCCTGAAACATCTAAAAAACAAAGCAACAGAGCCTAGGGCACTTCCACTTATGGTCCTATAGCTTAGGGAAATTAAAATCAAAAAGACACAGCCACCCCAAAGTTTGGGACGGCTCTGTTTACAAGAACCTCGTTTACAGTACAAGTTCAACATCGCAGAAAGTGAAAAATGGATAAAGAAGTTGTGGTATTTACTTACAAAGCAATATCACTCAGCAATGAAATCTATGTCATCAGGCCCTTAGCAGCACAATGAGTGGATTCAGGTATGATGATTCTAACTGAAATAAGTCACACAGAAAAAGAAACATCATAAGATATCAGTAATACACGGAATGTAAACTTGGCTACACAGGAACTGAATTACAGAACAGAACAGGGTCTCAAATTTAGAAAACCAACTTATGCTTGCTTAAGGGGAAAGGTGAGTTGGGGTGCTGCATAAAACCAGAGATTGAAATGAGCACAGATAAAGTTCCTTAAGCCAAATATGGAATAGACAAGAGCTACTCCTTGCTCAACGAAATGGACTCAACACCGCATATTAAACGCCTAAGAATGTACCTGACTAGTAAGTATCTTAAAACCTATGGATTGCTATGTCTCCGAAAGAGAATCAAGCATGTGTACAGGGGCATAAACGCAGCAGTGATAGGATTGGAGAGGTTCGGTGAGCAAATGAAGACCCTTTGAAGTCATATTGCATGGTACCCATTCCACGGGTTTCAACTACCAGGTTTAAGGTATTCTTCCTTCAGCTAAAACATGCATGTGGAACCCAGAGTATGATCAACCATGTGATCGGGAGACGTGTTCAAATATGTCTCAGTTTTCCTCCCCTGGTACTCGGGTGCAACATTCCAGACGCTTTACTAACACTCTCCCCACTTGGAGAGTCAGCGCCTTTAACCTCCTGTTTGGCCCAGTTTGCAATTTCTGCGGAAGATGAACAGGAATAGCGAGAACCAATGAGAGACTAGCTGGAGGTGTCTGGACGGGCAAATTTAACTCTCATTTCCCACCAGGAAGAGGAATAACCAAAGGCTCAGCGTGCCGTGCCGGAACCAGATTAGGGCCTGAAGCCATCCTGCGGTGTTGCGGCCAGCTCACAAGAAAGCGAGTTGAAGAAAGGAGCTCAGGGGCACTGTAATTCACAAACCTGCAGAGTTATAAATGACAGCTATCGTCCAAAAATAGACTGAAGTAAGGCTGCCAAGAGGACTTGAAAGCGGGGCAGAATTGCAGGAAACCGATTTCAGGAGGTAGACTGGAATTGCATTGAAAGCATAGGAAAAGAGGCAGAACGTCCACAATGATGCACTTGGCCAAAAAGGGCGTATGCGTTTTTTCCTGAATATATTCAGGAAAAAACGCATACGCCCTTTTTGGCCAACCAAGCAAGCTTGCAAAGGAAATCTGCACTACAATGAAGTCTCACTTCCCCCCGGTCAAAAGGGCCATCTGAAAAAAGTGTAAAATCCAGAAAGGCAGGACAGGCCATGGAGAACTGGGAGCCTTGTTATGCTGATGGGCGGGATGTAAATTGCCAACAGACACTCGGGAGAAGTGTATGGTGTTTCCTGAAACATCTAAAAAACAAAGCAACAGAGCCTAGGGCACTTCCACTTATGGTCCTATAGCTTAGGGAAATTAAAATCAAAAAGACACAGCCACCCCAAAGTTTGGGACGCCTCTGTTTACAAGAACCTCGTTTACAGTACAAGTTCAACATCGCAGAAAGTGAAAAATGGATAAAGAAGTTGTGGTATTTACTTACAAAGCAATATCACTCAGCAATGAAATCTATGTCATCAGGCCCTTAGCAGCACAATGAGTGGATTCAGGTATGATGATTCTAACTGAAATAAGTCACACAGAAAAAGAAACATCATAAGATATCAGTAATACACGGAATGTAAACTTGGCTACACAGGAACTGAATTACAGAACAGAACAGGGTCTCAAATTTAGAAAACCAACTTATGCTTGCTTAAGGGGAAAGGTGAGTTGGGGTGCTGCATAAAACCAGAGATTGAAATGAGCACAGATAAAGTTCCTTAAGCCAAATATGGAATAGACAAGAGCTACTCCTTGCTCAACGAAATGGACTCAACACCGCATATTAAACGCCTAAGAATGTACCTGACTAGTAAGTATCTTAAAACCTATGGATTGCTATGTCTCCGAAAGAGAATCAAGCATGTGTACAGGGGCATAAACGCAGCAGTGATAGGATTGGAGAGGTTCGGTGAGCAAATGAAGACCCTTTGAAGTCATATTGCATGGTACCCATTCCACGGGTTTCAACTACCCAGGTTTAAGGTATTCTTCCTTCAGCTAAAACATGCATGTGGAACCCAGAGTATGATCAACCATGTGATCGGGAGACGTGTTCAAATATGTCTCAGTTTTCCTCCCCTGGTACTCGGGTGCAACATTCCAGACGCTTTACTAACACTCTCCCCACTTGGAGAGTCAGCCCTTTAACCTCCTGTTTGGCCCAGTTTGCAATTTCTGCGGAAGATGAACAGGAATAGCGAGAACCAATGAGAGACTAGCTGGAGGTGTCTGGACGGGCAAATTTAACTCTCATTTCCCACCAGGAAGAGGAATTAACCAAAGGCTCAGCGTGCCGTGCCGGAACCAGATTAGGGCCTGAAGCCATCCTGCGGTGTTGCGGCCAGCTCACAAGAAAGCGAGTTGAAGAAAGGAGCTCAGGGGCACTGTAATTCACAAACCTGCAGAGTTATAAATGACAGCTATCGTCCAAAAATAGACTGAAGTAAGGCTGCCAAGAGGACTTGAAAGCGGGGCAGAATTGCAGGAAACCGATTTCAGGAGGTAGACTGGAATTGCATTGAAAGCATAGGAAAAGAGGCAGAACGTCCACAATGATGCACTTGGCCAAAAAGGGCGTATGCGTTTTTTCCTGAATATATTCAGGAAAAAACGCATACGCCCTTTTTGGCCAACCAAGCAAGCTTGCAAAGGAAATCTGCACTACAATGAAGTCTCACTTCCCCCCGGTCAAAAGGGCCATCTGAAAAAAGTGTAAAATCCAGAAAGGCAGGACAGGCCATGGAGAACTGGGAGCCTTGTTATGCTGATGGGCGGGATGTAAATTGCCAACAGACACTCGGGAGAAGTGTATGGTGTTTCCTGAAACATCTAAAAAACAAAGCAACAGAGCCTAGGGCACTTCCACTTATGGTCCTATAGCTTAGGGAAATTAAAATCAAAAAGACACAGCCACCCCAAAGTTTGGGACGCTCTGTTTACAAGAACCTCGTTTACAGTACAAGTTCAACATCGCAGAAAGTGAAAAATGGATAAAGAAGTTGTGGTATTTACTTACAAAGCAATATCACTCAGCAATGAAATCTATGTCATCAGGCCCTTAGCAGCACAATGAGTGGATTCAGGTATGATGATTCTAACTGAAATAAGTCACACAGAAAAAGAAACATCATAAGATATCAGTAATACACGGAATGTAAACTTGGCTACACAGGAACTGAATTACAGAACAGAACAGGGTCTCAAATTTAGAAAACCAACTTATGCTTGCTTAAGGGGAAAGGTGAGTTGGGGTGCTGCATAAAACCAGAGATTGAAATGAGCACAGATAAAGTTCCTTAAGCCAAATATGGAATAGACAAGAGCTACTCCTTGCTCAACGAAATGGACTCAACACCGCATATTAAACGCCTAAGAATGTACCTGACTAGTAAGTATCTTAAAACCTATGGATTGCTATGTCTCCGAAAGAGAATCAAGCATGTGTACAGGGGCATAAACGCAGCAGTGATAGGATTGGAGAGGTTCGGTGAGCAAATGAAGACCCTTTGAAGTCATATTGCATGGTACCCATTCCACGGGTTTCAACTCCCAGGTTTAAGGTATTCTTCCTTCAGCTAAAACATGCATGTGGAACCCAGAGTATGATCAACCATGTGATCGGGAGACGTGTTCAAATATGTCTCAGTTTTCCTCCCCTGGTACTCGGGTGCAACATTCCAGACGCTTTACTAACACTCTCCCCACTTGGAGAGTCAGCCCTTTAACCTCCTGTTTGGCCCAGTTTGCAATTTCTGCGGAAGATGAACAGGAATAGCGAGAACCAATGAGAGACTAGCTGGAGGTGTCTGGACGGGCAAATTTAACTCTCATTTCCCACCAGGAAGAGGAAATAACCAAAGGCTCAGCGTGCCGTGCCGGAACCAGATTAGGGCCTGAAGCCATCCTGCGGTGTTGCGGCCAGCTCACAAGAAAGCGAGTTGAAGAAAGGAGCTCAGGGGCACTGTAATTCACAAACCTGCAGAGTTATAAATGACAGCTATCGTCCAAAAATAGACTGAAGTAAGGCTGCCAAGAGGACTTGAAAGCGGGGCAGAATTGCAGGAAACCGATTTCAGGAGGTAGACTGGAATTGCATTGAAAGCATAGGAAAAGAGGCAGAACGTCCACAATGATGCACTTGGCCAAAAAGGGCGTATGCGTTTTTTCCTGAATATATTCAGGAAAAAACGCATACGCCCTTTTTGGCCAACCAAGCAAGCTTGCAAAGGAAATCTGCACTACAATGAAGTCTCACTTCCCCCGGTCAAAAGGGCCATCTGAAAAAAGTGTAAAATCCAGAAAGGCAGGACAGGCCATGGAGAACTGGGAGCCTTGTTATGCTGATGGGCGGGATGTAAATTGCCAACAGACACTCGGGAGAAGTGTATGGTGTTTCCTGAAACATCTAAAAAACAAAGCAACAGAGCCTAGGGCACTTCCACTTATGGTCCTATAGCTTAGGGAAATTAAAATCAAAAAGACACAGCCACCCCAAAGTTTGGGACGCCTCTGTTTACAAGAACCTCGTTTACAGTACAAGTTCAACATCGCAGAAAGTGAAAAATGGATAAAGAAGTTGTGGTATTTACTTACAAAGCAATATCACTCAGCAATGAAATCTATGTCATCAGGCCCTTAGCAGCACAATGAGTGGATTCAGGTATGATGATTCTAACTGAAATAAGTCACACAGAAAAAGAAACATCATAAGATATCAGTAATACACGGAATGTAAACTTGGCTACACAGGAACTGAATTACAGAACAGAACAGGGTCTCAAATTTAGAAAACCAACTTATGCTTGCTTAAGGGGAAAGGTGAGTTGGGGTGCTGCATAAAACCAGAGATTGAAATGAGCACAGATAAAGTTCCTTAAGCCAAATATGGAATAGACAAGAGCTACTCCTTGCTCAACGAAATGGACTCAACACCGCATATTAAACGCCTAAGAATGTACCTGACTAGTAAGTATCTTAAAACCTATGGATTGCTATGTCTCCGAAAGAGAATCAAGCATGTGTACAGGGGCATAAACGCAGCAGTGATAGGATTGGAGAGGTTCGGTGAGCAAATGAAGACCCTTTGAAGTCATATTGCATGGTACCCATTCCACGGGTTTCAACTCCCAGGTTTAAGGTATTCTTCCTTCAGCTAAAACATGCATGTGGAACCCAGAGTATGATCAACCATGTGATCGGGAGACGTGTTCAAATATGTCTCAGTTTTCCTCCCCTGGTACTCGGGTGCAACATTCCAGACGCTTTACTAACACTCTCCCCACTTGGAGAGTCAGCCCTTTAACCTCCTGTTTGGCCCAGTTTGCAATTTCTGCGGAAGATGAACAGGAATAGCGAGAACCAATGAGAGACTAGCTGGAGGTGTCTGGACGGGCAAATTTAACTCTCATTTCCCACCAGGAAGAGGAATTAACCAAAGGCTCAGCGTGCCGTGCCGGAACCAGATTAGGGCCTGAAGCCATCCTGCGGTGTTGCGGCCAGCTCACAAGAAAGCGAGTTGAAGAAAGGAGCTCAGGGGCACTGTAATTCACAAACCTGCAGAGTTATAAATGACAGCTATCGTCCAAAAATAGACTGAAGTAAGGCTGCCAAGAGGACTTGAAAGCGGGGCAGAATTGCAGGAAACCGATTTCAGGAGGTAGACTGGAATTGCATTGAAAGCATAGGAAAAGAGGCAGAACGTCCACAATGATGCACTTGGCCAAAAAGGGCGTATGCGTTTTTTCCTGAATATATTCAGGAAAAAACGCATACGCCCTTTTTGGCCAACCAAGCAAGCTTGCAAAGGAAATCTGCACTACAATGAAGTCTCACTTCCCCCCGGTCAAAAGGGCCATCTGAAAAAAGTGTAAAATCCAGAAAGGCAGGACAGGCCATGGAGAACTGGGAGCCTTGTTATGCTGATGGGCGGGATGTAAATTGCCAACAGACACTCGGGAGAAGTGTATGGTGTTTCCTGAAACATCTAAAAAACAAAGCAACAGAGCCTAGGGCACTTCCACTTATGGTCCTATAGCTTAGGGAAATTAAAATCAAAAAGACACAGCCACCCCAAAGTTTGGACGCCTCTGTTTACAAGAACCTCGTTTACAGTACAAGTTCAACATCGCAGAAAGTGAAAAATGGATAAAGAAGTTGTGGTATTTACTTACAAAGCAATATCACTCAGCAATGAAATCTATGTCATCAGGCCCTTAGCAGCACAATGAGTGGATTCAGGTATGATGATTCTAACTGAAATAAGTCACACAGAAAAAGAAACATCATAAGATATCAGTAATACACGGAATGTAAACTTGGCTACACAGGAACTGAATTACAGAACAGAACAGGGTCTCAAATTTAGAAAACCAACTTATGCTTGCTTAAGGGGAAAGGTGAGTTGGGGTGCTGCATAAAACCAGAGATTGAAATGAGCACAGATAAAGTTCCTTAAGCCAAATATGGAATAGACAAGAGCTACTCCTTGCTCAACGAAATGGACTCAACACCGCATATTAAACGCCTAAGAATGTACCTGACTAGTAAGTATCTTAAAACCTATGGATTGCTATGTCTCCAAAAGAGAATCAAGCATGTGTACAGGGGCATAAACGCAGCAGTGATAGGATTGGAGAGGTTCGGTGAGCAAATGAAGACCCTTTGAAGTCATATTGCATGGTACCCATTCCACGGGTTTCAACTACCCAGGTTTAAGGTATTCTTCCTTCAGCTAAAACATGCATGTGGAACCCAGAGTATGATCAACCATGTGATCGGGAGACGTGTTCAAATATGTCTCAGTTTTCCTCCCCTGGTACTCGGGTGCAACATTCCAGACGCTTTACTAACACTCTCCCCACTTGGAGAGTCAGCGCCTTTAACCTCCTGTTTGGCCCAGTTTGCAATTTCTGCGGAAGATGAACAGGAATAGCGAGAACCAATGAGAGACTAGCTGGAGGTGTCTGGACGGGCAAATTTAACTCTCATTTCCCACCAGGAAGAGGAAATAACCAAAGGCTCAGCGTGCCATGCCGGAACCAGATTAGGGCCTGAAGCCATCCTGCGGTGTTGCGGCCAGCTCACAAGAAAGCGAGTTGAAGAAAGGAGCTCAGGGGCACTGTAATTCACAAACCTGCAGAGTTATAAATGACAGCTATCGTCCAAAAATAGACTGAAGTAAGGCTGCCAAGAGGACTTGAAAGCGGGGCAGAATTGCAGGAAACCGATTTCAGGAGGTAGACTGGAATTGCATTGAAAGCATAGGAAAAGAGGCAGAACGTCCACAATGATGCACTTGGCCAAAAAGGGCGTATGCGTTTTTTCCTGAATATATTCAGGAAAAAACGCATACGCCCTTTTTGGCCAACCAAGCAAGCTTGCAAAGGAAATCTGCACTACAATGAAGTCTCACTTCCCCCCGGTCAAAAGGGCCATCTGAAAAAAGTGTAAAATCCAGAAAGGCAGGACAGGCCATGGAGAACTGGGAGCCTTGTTATGCTGATGGGCGGGATGTAAATTGCCAACAGACACTCGGGAGAAGTGTATGGTGTTTCCTGAAACATCTAAAAAACAAAGCAACAGAGCCTAGGGCACTTCCACTTATGGTCCTATAGCTTAGGGAAATTAAAATCAAAAAGACACAGCCACCCCAAAGTTTGGGACGCCTCTGTTTACAAGAACCTCGTTTACAGTACAAGTTCAACATCGCAGAAAGTGAAAAATGGATAAAGAAGTTGTGGTATTTACTTACAAAGCAATATCACTCAGCAATGAAATCTATGTCATCAGGCCCTTAGCAGCACAATGAGTGGATTCAGGTATGATGATTCTAACTGAAATAAGTCACACAGAAAAAGAAACATCATAAGATATCAGTAATACACGGAATGTAAACTTGGCTACACAGGAACTGAATTACAGAACAGAACAGGGTCTCAAATTTAGAAAACCAACTTATGCTTGCTTAAGGGGAAAGGTGAGTTGGGGTGCTGCATAAAACCAGAGATTGAAATGAGCACAGATAAAGTTCCTTAAGCCAAATATGGAATAGACAAGAGCTACTCCTTGCTCAACGAAATGGACTCAACACCGCATATTAAACGCCTAAGAATGTACCTGACTAGTAAGTATCTTAAAACCTATGGATTGCTATGTCTCCGAAAGAGAATCAAGCATGTGTACAGGGGCATAAACGCAGCAGTGATAGGATTGGAGAGGTTCGGTGAGCAAATGAAGACCCTTTGAAGTCATATTGCATGGTACCCATTCCACGGGTTTCAACTCCCAGGTTTAAGGTATTCTTCCTTCAGCTAAAACATGCATGTGGAACCCAGAGTATGATCAACCATGTGATCGGGAGACGTGTTCAAATATGTCTCAGTTTTCCTCCCCTGGTACTCGGGTGCAACATTCCAGACGCTTTACTAACACTCTCCCCACTTGGAGAGTCAGCGCCTTTAACCTCCTGTTTGGCCCAGTTTGCAATTTCTGCGGAAGATGAACAGGAATAGCGAGAACCAATGAGAGACTAGCTGGAGGTGTCTGGACGGGCAAATTTAACTCTCATTTCCCACCAGGAAGAGGAAATAACCAAAGGCTCAGCGTGCCGTGCCGGAACCAGATTAGGGCCTGAAGCCATCCTGCGGTGTTGCGGCCAGCTCACAAGAAAGCGAGTTGAAGAAAGGAGCTCAGGGGCACTGTAATTCACAAACCTGCAGAGTTATAAATGACAGCTATCGTCCAAAAATAGACTGAAGTAAGGCTGCCAAGAGGACTTGAAAGCGGGGCAGAATTGCAGGAAACCGATTTCAGGAGGTAGACTGGAATTGCATTGAAAGCATAGGAAAAGAGGCAGAACGTCCACAATGATGCACTTGGCCAAAAAGGGCGTATGCGTTTTTTCCTGAATATATTCAGGAAAAAACGCATACGCCCTTTTTGGCCAACCAAGCAAGCTTGCAAAGGAAATCTGCACTACAATGAAGTCTCACTTCCCCCCGGTCAAAAGGGCCATCTGAAAAAAGTGTAAAATCCAGAAAGGCAGGACAGGCCATGGAGAACTGGGAGCCTTGTTATGCTGATGGGCGGGATGTAAATTGCCAACAGACACTCGGGAGAAGTGTATGGTGTTTCCTGAAACATCTAAAAAACAAAGCAACAGAGCCTAGGGCACTTCCACTTATGGTCCTATAGCTTAGGGAAATTAAAATCAAAAAGACACAGCCACCCCAAAGTTTGGGACGCCTCTGTTTACAAGAACCTCGTTTACAGTACAAGTTCAACATCGCAGAAAGTGAAAAATGGATAAAGAAGTTGTGGTATTTACTTACAAAGCAATATCACTCAGCAATGAAATCTATGTCATCAGGCCCTTAGCAGCACAATGAGTGGATTCAGGTATGATGATTCTAACTGAAATAAGTCACACAGAAAAAGAAACATCATAAGATATCAGTAATACACGGAATGTAAACTTGGCTACACAGGAACTGAATTACAGAACAGAACAGGGTCTCAAATTTAGAAAACCAACTTATGCTTGCTTAAGGGGAAAGGTGAGTTGGGGTGCTGCATAAAACCAGAGATTGAAATGAGCACAGATAAAGTTCCTTAAGCCAAATATGGAATAGACAAGAGCTACTCCTTGCTCAACGAAATGGACTCAACACCGCATATTAAACGCCTAAGAATGTACCTGACTAGTAAGTATCTTAAAACCTATGGATTGCTATGTCTCCGAAAGAGAATCAAGCATGTGTACAGGGGCATAAACGCAGCAGTGATAGGATTGGAGAGGTTCGGTGAGCAAATGAAGACCCTTTGAAGTCATATTGCATGGTACCCATTCCACGGGTTTCAACTACCCAGGTTTTAGGTATTCTTCCTTCAGCTAAAACATGCATGTGGAACCCAGAGTATGATCAACCATGTGATCGGGAGACGTGTTCAAATATGTCTCAGTTTTCCTCCCTGGTACTCGGGTGCAACATTCCAGACGCTTTACTAACACTCTCCCCACTTGGAGAGTCAGCGCCTTTAACCTCCTGTTTGGCCCAGTTTGCAATTTCTGCGGAAGATGAACAGGAATAGCGAGAACCAATGAGAGACTAGCTGGAGGTGTCTGGACGGGCAAATTTAACTCTCATTTCCCACCAGGAAGAGGAAATAACCAAAGGCTCAGCGTGCCGTGCCGGAACCAGATTAGGGCCTGAAGCCATCCTGCGGTGTTGCGGCCAGCTCACAAGAAAGCGAGTTGAAGAAAGGAGCTCAGGGGCACTGTAATTCACAAACCTGCAGAGTTATAAATGACAGCTATCGTCCAAAAATATACTGAAGTAAGGCTGCCAAGAGGACTTGAAAGCGGGGCAGAATTGCAGGAAACCGATTTCAGGAGGTAGACTGGAATTGCATTGAAAGCATAGGAAAAGAGGCAGAACGTCCACAATGATGCACTTGGCCAAAAAGGGCGTATGCGTTTTTTCCTGAATATATTCAGGAAAAAACGCATACGCCCTTTTTGGCCAACCAAGCAAGCTTGCAAAGGAAATCTGCACTACAATGAAGTCTCACTTCCCCCCGGTCAAAAGGGCCATCTGAAAAAAGTGTAAAATCAAGAAAGGCAGGACAGGCCATGGAGAACTGGGAGCCTTGTTATGCTGATGGGCGGGATGTAAATTGCCAACAGACACTCGGGAGAAGTGTATGGTGTTTCCTGAAACATCTAAAAAACAAAGCAACAGAGCCTAGGGCACTTCCACTTATGGTCCTATAGCTTAGGGAAATTAAAATCAAAAAGACACAGCCACCCCAAAGTTTGGGACGCCTCTGTTTACAAGAACCTCGTTTACAGTACAAGTTCAACATCGCAGAAAGTGAAAAATGGATAAAGAAGTTGTGGTATTTACTTACAAGCAATATCACTCAGCAATGAAATCTATGTCATCAGGCCCTTAGCAGCACAATGAGTGGATTCAGGTATGATGATTCTAACTGAAATAAGTCACACAGAAAAAGAAACATCATAAGATATCAGTAATACACGGAATGTAAACTTGGCTACACAGGAACTGAATTACAGAACAGAACAGGGTCTCAAATTTAGAAAACCAACTTATGCTTGCTTAAGGGGAAAGGTGAGTTGGGGTGCTGCATAAAACCAGAGATTGAAATGAGCACAGATAAAGTTCCTTAAGCCAAATATGGAATAGACAAGAGCTACTCCTTGCTCAACGAAATGGACTCAACACCGCATATTAAACGCCTAAGAATGTACCTGACTAGTAAGTATCTTAAAACCTATGGATTGCTATGTCTCCAAAAGAGAATCAAGCATGTGTACAGGGGCATAAACGCAGCAGTGATAGGATTGGAGAGGTTCGGTGAGCAAATGAAGACCCTTTGAAGTCATATTGCATGGTACCCATTCCACGGGTCTCAACTCTCCAGGTTTAAGGTATTCTTCCTTCAGCTAAAACATGCATGTGGAACCCAGAGTATGATCAACCATGTGATCGGGAGACGTGTTCAAATATGTCTCAGTTTTCGTCCCCTGGTACTCGGGTGCAACATTCCAGACGCTTTACTAACACTCTCCCGACTTGGAGAGTCAGTCCCTTTAACCTCCTGTTTGGCCCAGTTTGCAATTTCTGCGGAAGATGAACAGGAATAGCGAGAACCAATGAGAGACTAGCTGGAGGTGTCTGGACGGGCAAATTTAACTCTCATTTCCCACCAGGAAGAGGAATTAACCAAAGGCTCAGCGTGCCGTGCCGGAACCAGATTAGGGCCTGAAGCCATCCTGCGGTGTTGCGGCCAGCTCACAAGAAAGCGAGTTGAAGAAAGGAGCTCAGGGGCACTGTAATTCACAAACCTGCAGAGTTATAAATGACAGCTATCGTCCAAAAATATACTGAAGTAAGGCTGCCAAGAGGACTTGAAAGCGGGGCAGAATTGCAGGAAACCGATTTCAGGAGGTAGACTGGAATTGCATTGAAAGCATAGGAAAAGAGGCAGAACGTCCACAATGATGCACTTGGCCAAAAAGGGCGTATGCGTTTTTTCCTGAATATATTCAGGAAAAAACGCATACGCCCTTTTTGGCCAACCAAGCAAGCTTGCAAAGGAAATCTGCACTACAATGAAGTCTCACTTCCCCCGGTCAAAAGGGCCATCTGAAAAAAGTGTAAAATCCAGAAAGGCAGGACAGGCCATGGAGAACTGGGAGCCTTGTTATGCTGATGGGCGGGATGTAAATTGCCAACAGACACTCGGGAGAAGTGTATGGTGTTTCCTGAAACATCTAAAAAACAAAGCAACAGAGCCTAGGGCACTTCCACTTATGGTCCTATAGCTTAGGGAAATTAAAATCAAAAAGACACAGCCACCCCAAAATTTGGGACGGCTCTTTTTACAGGAATCTCTTCTACAGCACAAGTTAAATATCCCAGAGAGCAAATAATGGATAAAGAAGTTGCGGTACTTATGTACAACAGAATACCACTCAGCAATGAAATCTATGTCACCAGGCCCGTACCAGCATAATGAGTGGATTGAGGCACGATGATTCTAAGTGAAATAAGTCACACAGAAAAAGAAACATCATAAGGTATCACTAATACACGGAATGTGAACTTGGCTACACATGAACTGAATTACAAAACAGAACAGGGTCTCAAATTTAGAAAACCAACTTATGCTTGCTTAAGGGGAAGGTGAGTTGGGGTGCTGCATAAAAGCAGAGTTTGAAATTAGCACAGATACCGTTCCATAAGCCAAATATGTAATAGACAAGAGCTACCCCTTGCTCAACGAAATGGATTCAACAATGAGGTATCACCTCACACCTGGTAGAATAGGCATCATTGAAAATCTACAAACAAAAAATGCTGGAAAGGGTGTGGAGAAAAGGAACCCTCTTCCACTATTGTTGGGAATATAAATTGATACAGTCATTATGGAGAACAATATGGAATTTCTTAAGAAACTAACAATAGAATTACCATATGATACAGCAATCCCAGTACTGGACATATACCCAGACAAAACCATAAATCAAAAAGAGTCATTCACCGCAATGTTCATTGCATCACTATTTACAATATCGAGGTAATGGAAGCAACCTAAATGCCCACAGACAGACGAATGCATAAAGCTGTGGTACATATATAAAATGGAATATTACTAAGCCATGAAAAGGAATGAAATTGGGTCATTTGTAGAGACGTCGATGGATCTAGAGACTGTCATACAGAGTGAAGTAAGTCAGAAAGAGAAAAACAAATCTTGTATATTCATGCATATATGTGGAACCTAGAAAAACTGTACAGATTAACCATTTTGCAAGGCATAAATAGAGCAACAGATGTAGACAACAAACGTATGGACAACAAGGGGGGAAAGCTGTTGGGGGGTGGTGGTGGGAGGAGTTGAGAGACTGGGATTGGCATGTATACATTTATATGTATAAAATAGATAACCAATAAGAACCTGCTGTATAAAAATATAAAATAAAATTCAAAATTAAAAAGAAATAAAATTTAAAAAATAAAACAGAAAAAACAATTATTCCCTGCACATACATGTATTTATATGAATAAATTATTTCCATGCTTATATCTGTAAATACAAAAAAGAGGAATAAAATCTACCTTGAACCAAAAACGAAAAAGAGAAAAAAACACAGAACCCACCAGTTACACAGAGGAAAACCGTATCAGGGCACTTGCTCCAGTTGTAAACAATTCTGAAGTTGGTCAGTGGTGGGGAATCGTCTCCCATTCAGCCAGCAGCCCCCACGCAACAAGCGTCCTCATTGCAAAGCTGGGGCACCGTGCCGAGGCATCTGTGAGTAAACGTGAGCTGAGCCCCAGGCCAGTTGCTGCTGAACTATTCCCACCCGTCCCAGGTAAAACACCTGAATATATACAAGGACTTGAAAGCCTAGAGGAAGGGCCATAGAGCCACACGAGTGACAGCATGCCGGCCGACTTGGTGCCTGCAGGCCAGCCAGGATGGTCCTGGCCCTGGGTGCTCTTCTGGAAGATTTCCATTTCCCTGCCTGAGATACCCGTCCTGTCCCTGCCCCCACTGCTTTTTTCCTTCCTCACCTCTGCCCAGGGAGAAATTCCAGCAGCAGGTATGGGTGACACATCCTCTTCTTTAGCAGGTGGCAGCCTGGCAACTGCTGCAGAAAGTCCAGCAGAGCCCCACTCACACTGGGCCACCCACAAAGCCGTGGCCTCTCACTCCCTCCCACCAGCCCAGCCCCGAGACTGCTGACAGGGCAGAGAAAATGGCGTCAGGCACGGCTGCAGGGGCTCTTGCTGCCTGGAGTGGTATTTATATTGATCTCAACCCAGGCACACCTGGGGAGGGCTGGCCGGCACGGTAAGGCTGCCCAGGTCAGCCAATCATCACCCCTCAGGGGCTCACAGTTGCAGAAAATGGAACTTGCTGAACCGGCCAGGTCCAAGGAACAGGTGTGGGCTCCTGAGAGTCAGGATAGACAAGGGGCTGCAGCTTTGGCTTGTTTTCTAATCATTTTATCTGGCCCATGAGTGGGAGACAACTTCAAGAAAACCCTCTCCTAATGAGAGGAACCCAGGAGTCAGGGAGAGGAGGGGTGGGTGGTGGTTGGAGACAGAGGCCTGGTGCCCCGGGTGCAGTGGAAGTCTCTGGAAGACCAGGTGGAGGGAGGCCTCACGGAGTGATGCCCAGGGTCACAGACCTGTCGCAGCTGCTGTTTGTTAGTTCAAGTCCTGCTCTGAGGTGCTCTGTGTCAGCTCTGAGCGACAGGTGAGCTGGGGGTGCTCTGCAATGAGGGCTATGTGCACGGTTCCTGTGTGCCCAGCCCTGCCACGGTACCTGCAAGGGTAGCTCTGTATCCTGGGAGGGGCCTGACCACGAGAGCCCCGTGGGCTGGGGTGGGGGTGGGGTACCTGCCCAGGTGAGCTCCATATTCTGGGATTGGTCTGACCACGAGAGCCCCATGGGCTGCTGGGGACCTGGTAAAGGATGTCAGGACAGTCAGTGAAGCCACCGAGGATATACCTCCAGTTGCTCCTAATTCCTACACCCTGCTGGTCATTCTACCAACCACCAGGACATGGTATTCTGTATTAGTCTTCAATGATGCCTTCTTTTGTATTCCATTAGTCCCAGAGTCACAAGAAATTTTGGCTTGTGAGTGGCAGGACTCAACATACAACTAAAACAATACTTCCGGGCCGTCTGGCCCCAAGGGTGCAAAAATTCCCACACCATCTTTGGGGAAAGCTTAGCTAAAGACCTAAAAGTTCTACCTCTGGAAAAGGAAACCCTCCTTCAATATGCAGACGACATTCTGATCACCAGCCCTACTAAGGAGGCCTCTGAACTACCAAGCCAATAAAGGATAGAAGTTGTCCAAGAAAAAGCTCAAATATCACAGACTGCGGTGACCTGCCTGGGCTTCATTCTCACAGAAGGTCAGAGAAGCCCATCCCAGGAAAGGGAAGAAACCATTTTCAGCCTTACCCCTTTCTAAAACTAGAAGACAGCTTAGGGGTTCCTGGGGAGGCCAGGGTTTGCTGCTTCTGGATCCCTAACTACAGTCTACTAGCTGGGCCTCTATATGAAACACTGAAAGGAAAAGATGATGATCCTTTTGAATAGAATCCAGAAGTGGCCTTTCAAGAATGGAAAGAGCAGTCAATTCAGACCCTTGCCCTGGAACTCCCTAATTTAGCTAAACCCTTTGACCTTTACATTCCCGGTGAAAGGTGAATCGCCATTGGAGAATTAGTGCAAAAACTGGGACCACTTGAAATGGAACAATGCAAGAATGCCATCCAGGTAGGATAAACTACGGTCACTAAGGGGCTTGGCCCACTGCCACATCTGGCCAAGATACTGGCGGTATCTAAAAACCTGGAAATCAGCAGCCCAAAAGGCCACCTCCCTCCTAAGGGAAAAGGACCCCACGTGGTGATCCTAACCACCAACCATGCCCTGAAGTTGCAGGGTTCGCTCCGTGGGCACACCGACCTCGAGTGAGGAGGCCCTCCAACTCCAACATCCAGAGAGATAACCGGGGGCAACAGGGCACCATGACGACTCGTGTGAACATCACTTGACCTGGAGTTTCTCTCATAAAACAACAAGAGTGTGTCCCAAAAGAGTAGACTACTGCTTGCAGGACTTACTGCACCCAGAGGGGAGCTAATAATCTTGGCGGGGGAACAGTATACCACACTGTCACCATAGAAAAGCCTACAGACACCGTGATGATGGTGGCCAATAAGACCGGCTGGACTCCTGTTTACTTCAAAAGGCTGTTGACTCAGTAGCCATCATGGTCCTTGATCACCACTGACCCTGGACTGTCTGGGAGTTGAGCGGGCAGGGCTCTGACACCTGGTGCTGTTTGTACGTTAATTCAGGGGCCTAATTGAAGAAAGCGCAGACTACTGGTCAGAGCATCTAGGCTGGCAGAAACGGTCAGCCTAAGGTGGCCGAACAAATGTGGGGCGGGGTGAAACCGGCCCCCACAGCGTCTCTGCACATCTCTTTCCTGGACCCTTAAAGGTCATTAGAATCTATAACACTTCCAATGCTGGTGCTCAGGTGGACGAGCAGGGAGGCAGGGGTCCTGGGGACAATCAACGTCACCGGGAGGCTGCTGGGGAGAAGCTCTGACCCTCGCCCCAGGGTATGAGGGCTCCCAACTCAGCACTCAGCAGTTACAGAAGAAGGGTCTGCACCCTCAGCACTCCAAGAATGAGGAACGGGACAAAAGGCAGAGGAGGGGTTTGTCCCCAGCAAAGCCCATTAAAAATCCCTGGGAGATAAAAATAGAATCTGGGCAATAAAGTCAAGTCTAACCTTTTTTATCCTTTGTGCTTTGTCTAATTTCACGTGCTCCTAGGGTCCCGCATGCAGAGGTTCCACACCCGGCACTTCAGACCAGATTTCCTAGTGCAGAATGGCTGGGTCGACACCTCAGCTCCTGGGGCCCAGTGCAGACTCCACGATATAGAGCCTGAGCTACAGCCAACCCGGCCCTCGAGAGCTCCGCCGCCTCCCTCCCTCCCACTGACTCTGACAGGATCTCTACACAGCAGCCCAGCCCACAGCCCACGGGGTAGTGCATGCTCTCACCTCTCCATTCTCTGATCAAAATATAAAGTTTCCTTTGCTTGTGAACCAAACTCAGTCTCGATCTGTTGGCCCCAATGACACTGGGCAGGGGGACACTTGTTGGGGTCCACTCTGGAGGATCAGTAACAGAAATTGAGACTATTGTAACCTCAATGAACAGATGTGTGAGCCAAACTGTAGTTAACATAGAACAGTGTATAAGGCTCGGGTAAAATAAGATGTTTTTAACACTTCCATTTGATATTTCCATCACTTTTTATAAGCAAGTTCAGTGAAAAGGTTTGTCTTATTTGTCAGGTCAATATTAGAGAAACGAAGTGATTTCTTTCCAAGGATGTACATCTAATAATCTTGGTTAAACCTTCAATCTTGTTTTAAATGCTTTTCCATTGAAAATGATACCTCTCTTTCAGCTCCCCATTTCTGAGAAGTATAAAATCTTATAATTTATTATTACCAAAGGGGAAAGGTGGGAGGAGGGATAAATTAACAGTTTGGAATGAACACATACACACTGCTATGTATAAAATAGATCATCAACAAGGAACTACTGTATAGCACAGGGAACTACACTCAACATTTTGCAATAACCTATAAGGGGAAATAATCTGAAAAAGAATAGATATTTTTATTGACATCATCTATCAATGACAGTTAAAGTGTAGCCTAAGGGAAGCTGGTGGTGAGTGCTTCTGACCCTGAAGACTTCAATCATCTAAAGTTTGGACTCTGCCTACTTCCCAAGGCCCTTAATGAACATATGTGTAGCCGTAGCTTAAAAACTTCCCCAGTTTGGGTTTCGGGGAGACACTGATTTTGAAAAAGCCCTGGTGTTCTCCTTACATGAATGGGACTCTTCCTACTGCTAAAACATGTCTGTCACACCCAGAGGATGGTATACCGTCTGATCGGGAAGAGTTTGGAAAAGGCATCTCATCTCCTCATCTCCTGGTGCTCGGGTTCACCCCTCCAGCGTCTTTACTAACAGTCTCCCCACTTGGAGATGTCAGCACTGTCAACATCCTGTTGCGTACAGTTTGGAATTTGTCCAGAGGATGAAGCGGAAGGATGAGGAACAATGAGAGACAAGTCCTAGGTGTTCAGACAGGCACATGTCACTCTAATTTCCAATCAGGAAGACGAATTGACCAAAGGCTAGGGTTGCCCATGGAAACAGTATAGGGCTTGAGGAAATCCCGCTGCTTTGTGGCCAGTTCCCATAAACACAAGTTGAACAATGGAACTCAGGGGCAGTAAAATTCACAAAACTGCAGAGTTGAAAATATCCATCACTGAAAAATGTCTTGAGGAAAGTCAGAGAAAAGGACTTGTAAGCAAGGGAGAATGGCAGGAAAGGGATTTGAGGAGGTAGAAAGGACTCGCCATTAAGCACAAGAAAAGGAGCTGAACATTGCCAACATTGCAGTTGGCCAAAAAGGGTGTATGCGTTTTTTCTGTATATATTCAAGAAAAGGGCATACACTTTTTTAGCCAACCAAACAGGTGGGCACTGGAAGTCAATACTACAAAAGATATCACTTCGCATCAGTCAGAAGAGCCATCCTCATAAAGCGTAAACAACAGAAATGCAGGACAGGGCAACGAGAAGAGGGAGCCCTGTGAGACTTATAGTGGAAATGTATATTGCCAACGGCCATTCTGGAGAAGTGTATTGTGTTTACTAAAGCATCTAAAAAATGAGCTACAGAGCATAGGGCACTTGCACTCATGGGCGTATATCTTGGGAAAAACAAAAATCGAGAGGACACAGGCACCCCAATGTTTACCCCCTCTCTGTTTAAAAGATCCTCGACTAGGATATAACTTAAATGTCTCTGGAGGGAAAAAATGGATAGAGATGTGGTACTTAGGTAGAGTGGAATATTATTCAGCCTGGAAATCAATGAAATATGGCCAGTTGTAACAACTCCGGAGGAGTTACGTATGATCATTCTAAGTGACAGAATTCAAAAAGAAAAAGACACATATCATAAGATATCACTTAAAGGTGGAATCCAAAATGGCTACACATGAAATAAATTACAAAACAAAAACATAGTCAAATATGTAGAAAACACGCATAAGGCTGCTAAACGGGAAAGGTGGGGAGGGGTGAGGCATCATCCAGGAGGTTGAAATTAGCAAAGATACCATTCCAAATACCAAACTGATAATCAACAAGGCCTACACGGTAGCTAAAAGAACTGCACTCAGCACACTCAAGTCACCGGAAAAGAATATATACGACTGGTAAGAATCTGAAAAAGAATTTATTGATGTCTCTCTGTACGTGAATCAAGTGGATGTACAGCAGCAAGAAACAGAGCTTTGAAAATCAGCTGTAACCAATATAGTAATAAATTGAAAAAAATAAACGACAGAGAGACAGAGAAAACCTCTTACAACTTTTCCTCAGGGACGGTGATGCAACATGGATTGAACACATCTAGACCCACAGCAGGATGAGACATAAGGCTGGAAACTGTTTGCGCTAAGAGAAATGTGAGGTTGGGTGAGGAAATGCACACCCTTTAAAGTAATACTACCTGGTACCCATTCAATGGGTCCCAAATCTGCAGGTTCAAGGGATCTTCCTACAGCTAAAACATGCATGGAAAACCCAGAGGACTGTACACCATGTGATCGGGAGATGTGTCTAAAATGCACCTCATTTATCCTCTCCTGGTGCTCCTGTTCACCATTCCAGCCACGCTACTTAGAATCTCCCCACTTGGAGAATCAGCACATTTAAACTTCTGTTTCACACATTTTGCAAATTGTGAGGAGGATGAACGGGAAGAGGGGGAACCAATGAGAGAAGAGTTGTAGGGGTTTGGACGGGCACATATCACTCTAATTTCCCATTAAGAATAAGAATTAAAGAAAGGCTCAGCCTGCCTCGCCGGAGCCAAAATAGGGCCTGAAGCAATCCTGCGGGTTTGAGGCCAGCTCACAAAAGAGCAACTTAAAAAATGGAGCTCAGGGTCACTGCAATTCACAAACCTGCAGAGTTATAAATGAAAACTAACGTCCAAAAATATGTTGAGGTAAGGCAAAGAAGAGGATCTGAATGCAAGACAGAATTGCAAGAAACAGATTTCAAGAGATAGATTGGACTCGTCTTTAACGCACATGAAAAGCGGCAGAATTTCGACAATGATGCAGTTGGCCCAAAAGGGCGTATGCGTTTTTTCCTGATTATATCCAGGAAAAAACGCATACGCACTTTATGGGCAACGAAGCAAGCAAGCAATGCAAATGTGCACAACAAAGAAGTCTCACTTCCCACCGGTCAAAAGGGCCATCCTAAAAAATTGTAAAAACCAGAAATGCAGGACAGGCCATGGAGAACAGGGAGCCTTTATACGCTGATGGGCAGTGTGTGAACTGCCGAGAGCCACTCTGGAGAAGTGTATGGTGGTTCCTAAATCATCTAAAAAACAGAGCTACAGAGCATAGGACACTTCCAATCATGGGAGTATATCTAGGGAAGTCTAAAAATCAACAAGACACAAGCACACCACAGTTTAGGGCTACTCTGTTTACAAGAACCTCAACTTCAGTACACCTTAAATATCCCAGGAAAGAGAACAATGGATAAAGAAGATGTGGTACTTATGTACAATGGAATATCTCTTCACCATGAAATCAATGTAATAAGGCTAGTAGAAGGATAAAGAGTGGATTTAGGTCCGATAATACTACTTGAAATAAGTCAAACAGAAAAAGAAACATATCATAAGATATCACTTATAGAGGGAGGGTAAATATGGCTGCACAAGAAATGAATTACAGAACAGAACAGTGTCTCACATTTAGAAAACACACTTATGTCAGCTTAAGGGGAAAGGAGAGGTGGGGTGATGCATAAAACCAGAGTTTGAAATTAGCACAGATACCGTTCAATAAACCAAATAGGTATTAGACAAGATCTACACCTTGCTCAATGAACTGGCCTCAACACACCCTATACACCGCAGAGAAATATATCTGAGGAATAAGAATCTTAAAACCCATGTATTGATATATCTCCATAAGGGAATCAAGTGTGTGCAGAGCGGCACAAACACAGCAGTGAAATGAGCTAAACCCATTATAGAAATAAATTTTAAAAACAAAACGCTGAAACAATGAAAGAGAGAAAAATTCTTACAAAATTCGCTCAGGGGCTGTGATGCAACCTGGATTGACCACATATAAACCCACAGCTGGATAAGACATAAGGCTGGACACTTGGGGCTGAGAGGATTGGTGAGCTTTGGTGAGCAACTGCCGAAAGTTTAATGCAATACTTCATGCTACTCAGTCCAAGGGTCCCAACACTCCAGGTTGAAGGGAATCTTCCTACAGCTAAACCATGCTTGGGAAACCCAGCGACTGGTATACCATATGATCGGGAAAGGTTTCTAAAACGCACCTCATTTTTCCTCTCCTGGGGCTCCGGATCGACATTCCAGCCGCTTTACTAACAACATCCCCACATGGAGTCAATGCCTTTAAGTTCTGGTATCGCACAGTCTGCAGTTAGTGCAGAGGATGAATGGGAATAGGGGGAACCAGTGAGAAACTAGCTGTAGCGGTTTCAATGGGCACATGTCACTCTAATATCACATCAGTAAGAAGAATTAACCAAAGGCACAGCAAGGTGCCCAGAAGAAAAACAGGGCTTCAAGGAATCCTGTGGTTATGGGGCAAGACCACAAAAATAAGAGCTAAAAAATGGAGCTAAGGGCCACTGCAATTCAAAAACCTGCAGAGTTATAAAGGCCAACTATTTTCAAAAAATATATTGAGGTAAGGCTATGAAGAGGCAATGAAAGCAAGGCAGAATTGCAGGAAACCGATTTCAGGAGGTAGACTGGAATTGCATTGAAAGCATATGAAGAGAGTCAGAACTCGACAATGATGCACTTGGCCAAAAAGGGCGTATGCGTTTTTTCCTGAATATATTCAGGAAAAAACGCATACGCCCTTTTTGGCCAACCAAGCAAGCTTGCAAAGGAAATCTGCACTACAATGAAGTCTCACTTCCCCCCGGTCAAAAGGGCCATCTGAAAAAAGTGTAAAATCCAGAAAGGCAGGACAGGCCATGGAGAACTGGGAGCCTTGTTATGCTGATGGGCGGGATGTAAATTGCCAACAGACACTCGGGAGAAGTGTATGGTGTTTCCTGAAACATCTAAAAAACAAAGCAACAGAGCCTAGGGCACTTCCACTTATGGTCCTATAGCTTAGGGAAATTAAAATCAAAAAGACACAGCCACCCCAAAGTTTGGGACGCCTCTGTTTACAAGAACCTCGTTTACAGTACAAGTTCAACATCGCAGAAAGTGAAAAATGGATAAAGAAGTTGTGGTACTTACTTACAATGCAGTATCACTCAGCAATGAAATCTATGTCATCAGCCCCTAGCAGCATAATGAGTGGATTCAGGTATGATGATTCTAACTGAAATAAGTCACACAGAAAAAGAAACATCATAAGATATCACTAATACACGGAATGTAAACTTGGCTACACAGGAACTGAATTACAAAACAGAACAGGGTCTCAAATTTAGAAAACCAACTTATGCTTGCTTAAGGGGAAAGGTGAGTTGGGGTGCTGCATAAAACCAGAGATTGAAATGAGCACAGATAAAGTTCCTTAAGCCAAATATGGAATAGACAAGAGCTACTCCTTGCTCAACGAAATGGACTCAACACCGCATATTAAACGCCTAAGAATGTACCTGACTAGTAAGTATCTTAAAACCTATGGATTGCTATGTCTCCGAAAGAGAATCAAGCATGTGTACAGGGGCATAAACGCAGCAGTGATAGGATTGGAGAGGTTCGGTGTGCAAATGAAGACCCTTTGAAGTCATATTGCATGGTTCCCATTACACGGGTCTCAACTCTCCAGGTTTAAGGTATTCTTCCTTCAGCTAAAACATGCATGTGGAACCCAGAGTATGATCAACCATGTGATCGGGAGACGTGTTCAAATATGTCTCAGTTTTCCTCCCCTGGTACTCGGGTGCAACATTCCAGACGCTTTACTAACACTCTCCCCACTTGGAGAGTCAGCCCTTTAACCTCCTGTTTGGCCCAGTTTGCAATTTCTGCGGAAGATGAACAGGAATAGCGAGAACCAATGAGAGACTAGCTGGAGGTGTCTGGACGGGCAAATTTAACTCTCATTTCCCACCAGAAAGAGGAAATAACCAAAGGCTCAGCGTGCCGTGCCGGAACCAGAATAGGGCCTGAAGCCATCCTGCGGTGTTGCGGACAGGTCACAAGAAAGCGAGTTGAAGAAAGGAGCTCAGGGGCACTGTAATTCACAAACCTGCAGAGTTATAAATGACAGCTATCGTCCAAAAATATACTGAAGTAAGGCTGCCAAGAGGACTTGAAAGCGGGGCAGAATTGCAGGAAACCGATTTCAGGAGGTAGACTGGAATTGCATTGAAAGCATAGGAAAAGAGGCAGAACGTCCACAATGATGCACTTGGCCAAAAAGGGCGTATGCGTTTTTTCCTGAATATATTCAGGAAAAAACGCATACGCCCTTTTTGGCCAACCAAGCAAGCTTGCAAAGGAAATCTGCACTACAATGAAGTCTCACTTCCCCCCGGTCAAAAGGGCCATCTGAAAAAAGTGTAAAATCCAGAAAGGCAGGACAGGCCATGGAGAACTGGGAGCCTTGTTATGCTGATGGGCGGGATGTAAATTGCCAACAGACACTCGGGAGAAGTGTATGGTGTTTCCTGAAACATCTAAAAAACAAAGCAACAGAGCCTAGGGCACTTCCACTTATGGTCCTATAGCTTAGGGAAATTAAAATCAAAAAGACACAGCCACCCCAAAGTTTGGGACGCCTCTGTTTACAAGAACCTCGTTTACAGTACAAGTTCAACATCGCAGAAAGTGAAAAATGGATAAAGAAGTTGTGGTATTTACTTACAAAGCAATATCACTCAGCAATGAAATCTATGTCATCAGGCCCTTAGCAGCACAATGAGTGGATTCAGGTATGATGATTCTAACTGAAATAAGTCACACAGAAAAAGAAACATCATAAGATATCAGTAATACACGGAATGTAAACTTGGCTACACAGGAACTGAATTACAGAACAGAACAGGGTCTCAAATTTAGAAAACCAACTTATGCTTGCTTAAGGGGAAAGGTGAGTTGGGGTGCTGCATAAAACCAGAGATTGAAATGAGCACAGATAAAGTTCCTTAAGCCAAATATGGAATAGACAAGAGCTACTCCTTGCTCAACGAAATGGACTCAACACCGCATATTAAACGCCTAAGAATGTACCTGACTAGTAAGTATCTTAAAACCTATGGATTGCTATGTCTCCGAAAGAGAATCAAGCATGTGTACAGGGGCATAAACGCAGCAGTGATAGGATTGGAGAGGTTCGGTGAGCAAATGAAGACCCTTTGAAGTCATATTGCATGGTACCCATTCCACGGGTTTCAACTCCCAGGTTTAAGGTATTCTTCCTTCAGCTAAAACATGCATGTGGAACCCAGAGTATGATCAACCATGTGATCGGGAGACGTGTTCAAATATGTCTCAGTTTTCCTCCCCTGGTACTCGGGTGCAACATTCCAGACGCTTTACTAACACTCTCCCCACTTGGAGAGTCAGCGCCTTTAACCTCCTGTTTGGCCCAGTTTGCAATTTCTGCGGAAGATGAACAGGAATAGCGAGAACCAATGAGAGACTAGCTGGAGGTGTCTGGACGGGCAAATTTAACTCTCATTTCCCACCAGGAAGAGGAATTAACCAAAGGCTCAGCGTGCCGTGCCGGAACCAGATTAGGGCCTGAAGCCATCCTGCGGTGTTGCGGCCAGCTCACAAGAAAGCGAGTTGAAGAAAGGAGCTCAGGGGCACTGTAATTCACAAACCTGCAGAGTTATAAATGACAGCTATCGTCCAAAAATAGACTGAAGTAAGGCTGCCAAGAGGACTTGAAAGCGGGGCAGAATTGCAGGAAACCGATTTCAGGAGGTAGACTGGAATTGCATTGAAAGCATAGGAAAAGAGGCAGAACGTCCACAATGATGCACTTGGCCAAAAAGGGCGTATGCGTTTTTTCCTGAATATATTCAGGAAAAAACGCATACGCCCTTTTTGGCCAACCAAGCAAGCTTGCAAAGGAAATCTGCACTACAATGAAGTCTCACTTCCCCCGGTCAAAAGGGCCATCTGAAAAAAGTGTAAAATCCAGAAAGGCAGGACAGGCCATGGAGAACTGGGAGCCTTGTTATGCTGATGGGCGGGATGTAAATTGCCAACAGACACTCGGGAGAAGTGTATGGTGTTTCCTGAAACATCTAAAAAACAAAGCAACAGAGCCTAGGGCACTTCCACTTATGGTCCTATAGCTTAGGGAAATTAAAATCAAAAAGACACAGCCACCCCAAAGTTTGGGACGCCTCTGTTTACAAGAACCTCGTTTACAGTACAAGTTCAACATCGCAGAAAGTGAAAAATGGATAAAGAAGTTGTGGTATTTACTTACAAAGCAATATCACTCAGCAATGAAATCTATGTCATCAGGCCCTTAGCAGCACAATGAGTGGATTCAGGTATGATGATTCTAACTGAAATAAGTCACACAGAAAAAGAAACATCATAAGATATCAGTAATACACGGAATGTAAACTTGGCTACACAGGAACTGAATTACAGAACAGAACAGGGTCTCAAATTTAGAAAACCAACTTATGCTTGCTTAAGGGGAAAGGTGAGTTGGGGTGCTGCATAAAACCAGAGATTGAAATGAGCACAGATAAAGTTCCTTAAGCCAAATATGGAATAGACAAGAGCTACTCCTTGCTCAACGAAATGGACTCAACACCGCATATTAAACGCCTAAGAATGTACCTGACTAGTAAGTATCTTAAAACCTATGGATTGCTATGTCTCCGAAAGAGAATCAAGCATGTGTACAGGGGCATAAACGCAGCAGTGATAGGATTGGAGAGGTTCGGTGAGCAAATGAAGACCCTTTGAAGTCATATTGCATGGTACCCATTCCACGGGTTTCAACTACCCAGGTTTAAGGTATTCTTCCTTCAGCTAAAACATGCATGTGGAACCCAGAGTATGATCAACCATGTGATCGGGAGACGTGTTCAAATATGTCTCAGTTTTCCTCCCCTGGTACTCGGGTGCAACATTCCAGACGCTTTACTAACACTCTCCCCACTTGGAGAGTCAGCCCTTTAACCTCCTGTTTGGCCCAGTTTGCAATTTCTGCGGAAGATGAACAGGAATAGCGAGAACCAATGAGAGACTAGCTGGAGGTGTCTGGACGGGCAAATTTAACTCTCATTTCCCACCAGGAAGAGGAAATAACCAAAGGCTCAGCGTGCCGTGCCGGAACCAGATTAGGGCCTGAAGCCATCCTGCGGTGTTGCGGCCAGGTCACAAGAAAGCGAGTTGAAGAAAGGAGCTCAGGGGCACTGTAATTCACAAACCTGCAGAGTTATAAATGACAGCTATCGTCCAAAAATAGACTGAAGTAAGGCTGCCAAGAGGACTTGAAAGCGGGGCAGAATTGCAGGAAACCGATTTCAGGAGGTAGACTGGAATTGCATTGAAAGCATAGGAAAAGAGGCAGAACGTCCACAATGATGCACTTGGCCAAAAAGGGCGTATGCGTTTTTTCCTGAATATATTCAGGAAAAAACGCATACGCCCTTTTTGGCCAACCAAGCAAGCTTGCAAAGGAAATCTGCACTACAATGAAGTCTCACTTCCCCCCGGTCAAAAGGGCCATCTGAAAAAAGTGTAAAATCCAGAAAGGCAGGACAGGCCATGGAGAACTGGGAGCCTTGTTATGCTGATGGGCGGGATGTAAATTGCCAACAGACACTCGGGAGAAGTGTATGGTGTTTCCTGAAACATCTAAAAAACAAAGCAACAGAGCCTAGGGCACTTCCACTTATGGTCCTATAGCTTAGGGAAATTAAAATCAAAAAGACACAGCCACCCCAAAGTTTGGGACGCCTCTGTTTACAAGAACCTCGTTTACAGTACAAGTTCAACATCGCAGAAAGTGAAAAATGGATAAAGAAGTTGTGGTATTTACTTACAAAGCAATATCACTCAGCAATGAAATCTATGTCATCAGGCCCTTAGCAGCACAATGAGTGGATTCAGGTATGATGATTCTAACTGAAATAAGTCACACAGAAAAAGAAACATCATAAGATATCAGTAATACACGGAATGTAAACTTGGCTACACAGGAACTGAATTACAGAACAGAACAGGGTCTCAAATTTAGAAAACCAACTTATGCTTGCTTAAGGGAAAGGTGAGTTGGGGTGCTGCATAAAACCAGAGATTGAAATGAGCACAGATAAAGTTCCTTAAGCCAAATATGGAATAGACAAGAGCTACTCCTTGCTCAACGAAATGGACTCAACACCGCATATTAAACGCCTAAGAATGTACCTGACTAGTAAGTATCTTAAAACCTATGGATTGCTATGTCTCCGAAAGAGAATCAAGCATGTGTACAGGGGCATAAACGCAGCAGTGATAGGATTGGAGAGGTTCGGTGAGCAAATGAAGACCCTTTGAAGTCATATTGCATGGTACCCATTCCACGGGTCTCAACTCTCCAGGTTTAAGGTATTCTTCCTTCAGCTAAAACATGCATGTGGAACCCAGAGTATGATCAACCATGTGATCGGGAGACGTGTTCAAATATGTCTCAGTTTTCCTCCCTGGTACTCGGGTGCAACATTCCAGACGCTTTACTAACACTCTCCCCACTTGGAGAGTCAGCGCCTTTAACCTCCTGTTTGGCCCAGTTTGCAATTTCTGCGGAAGATGAACAGGAATAGCGAGAACCAATGAGAGACTAGCTGGAGGTGTCTGGACGGGCAAATTTAACTCTCATTTCCCACCAGGAAGAGGAAATAACCAAAGGCTCAGCGTGCCGTGCCGGAACCAGATTAGGGCCTGAAGCCATCCTGCGGTGTTGCGGCCATTCACAAGAAAGCGAGTTGAAGAAAGGAGCTCAGGGGCACTGTAATTCACAAACCTGCAGAGTTATAAATGACAGCTATCGTCCAAAAATATACTGAAGTAAGGCTGCCAAGAGGACTTGAAAGCGGGCAGAATTGCAGGAAACCGATTTCAGGAGGTAGACTGGAATTGCATTGAAAGCATAGGAAAAGAGGCAGAACGTCCACAATGATGCACTTGGCCAAAAAGGGCGTATGCGTTTTTTCCTGAATATATTCAGGAAAAAACGCATACGCCCTTTTTGGCCAACCAAGCAAGCTTGCAAAGGAAATCTGCACTACAATGAAGTCTCACTTCCCCCGGTCAAAAGGGCCATCTGAAAAAAGTGTAAAATCCAGAAAGGCAGGACAGGCCATGGAGAACTGGGAGCCTTGTTATGCTGATGGGCGGGATGTAAATTGCCAACAGACACTCGGGAGAAGTGTATGGTGTTTCCTGAAACATCTAAAAAACAAAGCAACAGAGCCTAGGGCACTTCCACTTATGGTCCTATAGCTTAGGGAAATAAAATCAAAAAGACACAGCCACCCCAAAGTTGGGAAGCTCTGTTACAAGAACTCGTTTACAGTACAAGTTCAAATCGCAGAAAGTGAAAAATGGATAAGAACTTGTGGTAATTACGTACAATGCAGTATCATCAGCAATGAATCTATGTCATCAGGCCCTAGCAGCACAATGAGTGGATTCAGGTACGATGATTCTAATGAAATAAGTCACACAGAAAAAGAAACATCATAAGATATCCTTAATTACACGGAATTGTAAACTTGGATACACAGGAAAATGACTTCCAAAACAGCACAGGGTCCAAATTTAGAAAACAAAACTTAGCTTGCTTAAGGGAAAGGTGAGTTGGGGTGCATG
>NW_022983338.1:0-47793 GCF_011762595.2 Tursiops truncatus
CGAGAACCAATGAGAGACTAGCTGGAGGTGTCTGGACGGGCAAATTTAACTCTCATTTCCCACCAGGAAGAGGAATTAACCAAAGGCTCAGCGTGCCGTGCCGGAACAAGATTAGGGCCTGAAGCCATCCTGCGGTGTTGCGGCCAGCTCACAAGAAAGCGAGTTGAAGAAAGGAGCTCAGGGGCACTGTAATTCACAAACCTGCAGAGTTATAAATGACAGCTATCGTCCAAAAATATACTGAAGTAAGGCTGCCAAGAGGACTTGAAAGCGGGGCAGAATTGCAGGAAACCGATTTCAGGAGGTAGACTGGAATTGCATTGAAAGCATAGGAAAAGAGGCAGAACGTCCACAATGATGCACTTGGCCAAAAAGGGCGTATGCGTTTTTTCCTGAATATATTCAGGAAAAAACGCATACGCCCTTTTTGGCCAACCAAGCAAGCTTGCAAAGGAAATCTGCACTACAATGAAGTCTCACTTCCCCCCGGTCAAAAGGGCCATCTGAAAAAAGTGTAAAATCCAGAAAGGCAGGACAGGCCATGGAGAACTGGGAGCCTTGTTATGCTGATGGGCGGGATGTAAATTGCCAACAGACACTCGGGAGAAGTGTATGGTGTTTCCTGAAACATCTAAAAAACAAAGCAACAGAGCCTAGGGCACTTCCACTTATGGTCCTATAGCTTAGGGAAATTAAAATCAAAAAGACACAGCCACCCCAAAGTTTGGGACGCCTCTGTTTACAAGAACCTCGTTTACCGTACAAGTTCAACATCGCAGAAAGTGAAAAATGGATAAAGAACTTGTGGTACTTACGTACAATGCAGTATCACTCAGCAATGAAATCTATGTCATCAGGCCCGTAGCAGCATAATGAGTGGATTCAGGTATGATGATTCTAACTGAAATAAGTCACACAGAAAAAGAAACATCATAAGATATCAGTAATACACGGAATGTAAACTTGGCTACACAGGAACTGAATTCCAAAACAGAACAGGGTCTCAAATTTAGAAAACCAACTTATGCTTGCTTAAGGGGAAAGGTGAGTTGGGGTGCTGCATAAAACCAGAGATTGAAATGAGCACAGATAAAGTTCCTTAAGCCAAATATGGAATAGACAAGAGCTACTCCTTGCTCAACGAAATGGACTCAACACCGCATATTAAACGCCTAAGAATGTACCTGACTAGTAAGTATCTTAAAACCTATGGATTGCTATGTCTCCAAAAGAGAATCAAGCGTGTGTACAGGGGCATAAACGCAGCAGTGATAGGATTGGAGAGGTTCGGTGAGCAAATGAAGACCCTTTGAAGTCATATTGCATGGTACCCATTCCACGGGTCTCAACTCTCCAGGTTTAAGGTATTCTTCCTTCAGCTAAAACATGCATGTGGAACCCAGAGTATGATCAACCGTGTGAATGGGAGACGTGTTCAAATATGTCTCAGTTTTCGTCCCCTGGTACTCGGGTGCAACATTCCAGACGCTTTACTAACACTCTCCCGACTTGGAGAGTCAGTCCCTTTAACCTCCTGTTTGGCCCAGTTTGCAATTTCTGCGGAAGATGAACAGGAATAGCGGAGAACCAATGAGAGACTAGCTGGAGGTGTCTGGACGGGCAAATTTAACTCTCATTTCCCACCAGGAAGAGGAATTAACCAAAGGCTCAGCATGCCGTGCAGGAACCAGATTAGGGCCTGAAGCCATCCTGCGGTGTTGCGGCCAGCTCACAAGAAAGCGAGTTGAAGAAAGGAGCTCAGGGGCACTGTAATTCACAAACCTGCAGAGTTATAAATGACAGCTATCGTCCAAAAATATACTGAAGTAAGGCTGCCAAGAGGACTTGAAAGCGGGGCAGAATTGCAGGAAACCGATTTCAGGAGGTAGACTGGAATTGCATTGAAAGCATAGGAAAAGAGGCAGAACGTCCACAATGATGCACTTGGCCAAAAAGGGCGTATGCGTTTTTTCCTGAATATATTCAGGAAAAAACGCATACGCCCTTTTTGGCCAACCAAGCAAGCTTGCAAAGGAAATCTGCACTACAATGAAGTCTCACTTCCCCCCGGTCAAAAGGGCCATCTGAAAAAAGTGTAAAATCCAGAAAGGCAGGACAGGCCATGGAGAACTGGGAGCCTTGTTATGCTGATGGGCGGGATGTAAATTGCCAACAGACACTCGGGAGAAGTGTATGGTGTTTCCTGAAACATCTAAAAAACAAAGCAACAGAGCCTAGGGCACTTCCACTTATGGTCCTATAGCTTAGGGAAATTAAAATCAAAAAGACACAGCCACCCCAAAGTTTGGGACGCCTCTGTTTACAAGAACCTCGTTTACAGTACAAGTTCAACATCGCAGAAAGTGAAAAATGGATAAAGAAGTTGTGGTATTTACTTACAAAGCAATATCACTCAGCAATGAAATCTATGTCATCAGGCCCTTAGCAGCACAATGAGTGGATTCAGGTATGATGATTCTAACTGAAATAAGTCACACAGAAAAAGAAACATCATAAGATATCAGTAATACACGGAATGTAAACTTGGCTACACAGGAACTGAATTCCAGAACAGAACAGGGTCTCAAATTTAGAAAACCAACTTATGCTTGCTTAAGGGGAAAGGTGAGTTGGGGTGCTGCATAAAACCAGAGATTGAAATGAGCACAGATAAAGTTCCTTAAGCCAAATATGGAATAGACAAGAGCTACTCCTTGCTCAACGAAATGGACTCAACACCGCATATTAAACGCCTAAGAATGTACCTGACTAGTAAGTATCTTAAAACCTATGGATTGCTATGTCTCCGAAAGAGAATCAAGCATGTGTACAGGGGCATAAACGCAGCAGTGATAGGATTGGAGAGGTTCGGTGAGCAAATGAAGACCCTTTGAAGTCATATTGCATGGTACCCATTCCACGGGTTTCAACTACCCAGGTTTAAGGTATTCTTCCTTCAGCTAAAACATGCATGTGGAACCTAGAGTATGATCAACCATGTGATCGGGAGACGTGTTCAAATATGTCTCAGTTTTCGTACCCTGGTACTCGGGTGCAACATTCCAGACGCTTTACTAACACTCTCCCCACTTGGAGAGTCAGTCCCTTTAACCTCCTGTTTGGCCCAGTTTGCAATTTCTGCGGAAGATGAACAGGAATAGCGAGAACCAATGAGAGACTAGCTGGAGGTGTCTGGACGGGCAAATTTAACTCTCATTTCCCACCAGGAAGAGGAATTAACCAAAGGCTCAGCGTGCCGTGCCGGAACCAGATTAGGGCCTGAAGCCATCCTGCGGTGTTGCGGCCAGCTCACAAGAAAGCGAGTTGAAGAAAGGAGCTCAGGGGCACTGTAATTCACAAACCTGCAGAGTTATAAATGACAGCTATCGTCCAAAAATATACTGAAGTAAGGCTGCCAAGAGGACTTGAAAGCGGGGCAGAATTGCAGGAAACCGATTTCAGGAGGTAGACTGGAATTGCATTGAAAGCATAGGAAAAGAGGCAGAACGTCCACAATGATGCACTTGGCCAAAAAGGGCGTATGCGTTTTTTCCTGAATATATTCAGGAAAAAACGCATACGCCCTTTTTGGCCAACCAAGCAAGCTTGCAAAGGAAATCTGCACTACAATGAAGTCTCACTTCCCCCGGTCAAAAGGGCCATCTGAAAAAAGTGTAAAATCCAGAAAGGCAGGACAGGCCATGGAGAACTGGGAGCCTTGTTATGCTGATGGGCGGGATGTAAATTGCCAACAGACACTCGGGAGAAGTGTATGGTGTTTCCTGAAACATCTAAAAAACAAAGCAACAGAGCCTAGGGCACTTCCACTTATGGTCCTATAGCTTAGGGAAATTAAAATCAAAAAGACACAGCCACCCCAAAGTTTGGGACGCCTCTGTTTACAAGAACCTCGTTTACCGTACAAGTTCAACATCGCAGAAAGTGAAAAATGGATAAAGAACTTGTGGTATTTACTTACAAAGCAATATCACTCAGCAATGAAATCTATGTCATCAGGCCCTTAGCAGCACAATGAGTGGATTCAGGTATGATGATTCTAACTGAAATAAGTCACACAGAAAAAGAAACATCATAAGATATCACTAATACACGGAATGTAAACTTGGCTACACAGGAACTGAATTCCAAAACAGAACAGGGTCTCAAATTTAGAAAACCAACTTATGCTTGCTTAAGGGGAAAGGTGAGTTGGGGTGCTGCATAAAACCAGAGATTGAAATGAGCACAGATAAAGTTCCTTAAGCCAAATATGGAATAGACAAGAGCTACTCCTTGCTCAACGAAATGGACTCAACACCGCATATTAAACGCCTAAGAATGTACCTGACTAGTAAGTATCTTAAAACCTATGGATTGCTATGTCTCCAAAAGAGAATCAAGCGTGTGTACAGGGGCATAAACGCAGCAGTGATAGGATTGGAGAGGTTCGGTGAGCAAATGAAGACCCTTTGAAGTCATATTGCATGGTACCCATTCCACGGGTCTCAACTCTCCAGGTTTAAGGTATTCTTCCTTCAGCTAAAACATGCATGTGGAACCCAGAGTATGATCAACCGTGTGAATCGGGAGACGTGTTCAAATATGTCTCAGTTTTCGTACCCTGGTACTCGGGTGCAACATTCCAGACGCTTTACTAACACTCTCCCGACTTGGAGAGTCAGTCCCTTTAACCTCCTGTTTGGCCCAGTTTGCAATTTCTGCGGAAGATGAACAGGAATAGCGAGAACCAATGAGAGACTAGCTGGAGGTGTCTGGACGGGCAAATTTAACTCTCATTTCCCACCAGGAAGAGGAATTAACCAAAGGCTCAGCGTGCCGTGCCGGAACCAGATTAGGGCCTGAAGCCATCCTGCGGTGTTGCGGCCAGCTCACAAGAAAGCGAGTTGAAGAAAGGAGCTCAGGGGCACTGTAATTCACAAACCTGCAGAGTTATAAATGACAGCTATCGTCCAAAAATATACTGAAGTAAGGCTGCCAAGAGGACTTGAAAGCGGGGCAGAATTGCAGGAAACCGATTTCAGGAGGTAGACTGGAATTGCATTGAAAGCATAGGAAAAGAGGCAGAACGTCCACAATGATGCACTTGGCCAAAAAGGGCGTATGCGTTTTTTCCTGAATATATTCAGGAAAAAACGCATACGCCCTTTTTGGCCAACCAAGCAAGCTTGCAAAGGAAATCTGCACTACAATGAAGTCTCACTTCCCCCCGGTCAAAAGGGCCATCTGAAAAAAGTGTAAAATCCAGAAAGGCAGGACAGGCCATGGAGAACTGGGAGCCTTGTTATGCTGATGGGCGGGATGTAAATTGCCAACAGACACTCGGGAGAAGTGTATGGTGTTTCCTGAAACATCTAAAAAACAAAGCAACAGAGCCTAGGGCACTTCCACTTATGGTCCTATAGCTTAGGGAAATTAAAATCAAAAAGACACAGCCACCCCAAAGTTTGGGACGCCTCTGTTTACAAGAACCTCGTTTACAGTACAAGTTCAACATCGCAGAAAGTGAAAAATGGATAAAGAAGTTGTGGTATTTACTTACAAATCAATATCACTCAGCAATGAAATCTATGTCATCAGGCCCTTAGCAGCACAATGAGTGGATTCAGGTATGATGATTCTAACTGAAATAAGTCACACAGAAAAAGAAACATCATAAGATATCAGTAATACACGGAATGTAAACTTGGCTACACAGGAACTGAATTACAGAACAGAACAGGGTCTCAAATTTAGAAAACCAACTTATGCTTGCTTAAGGGTAAAGGTGAGTTGGGGTGCTGCATAAAACCAGAGATTGAAATGAGCACAGATAAAGTTCCTTAAGCCAAATATGGAATAGACAAGAGCTACTCCTTGCTCAACGAAATGGACTCAACACCGCATATTAAACGCCTAAGAATGTACCTGACTAGTAAGTATCTTAAAACCTATGGATTGCTATGTCTCCGAAAGAGAATCAAGCATGTGTACAGGGGCATAAACGCAGCAGTGATAGGATTGGAGAGGTTCGGTGAGCAAATGAAGACCCTTTGAAGTCATATTGCATGGTACCCATTCCACGGGTTTCAACTACCCAGGTTTAAGATATTCTTCCTTCAGCTAAAACATGCATGTGTCCCTAGAGTATGATCAACCATGTGATCGGGAGACGTGTTCAAATATGTCTCAGTTTTCGTACCCTGGTACTCGGGTGCAACATTCCAGACGCTTTACTAACACTCTCCCGACTTGGAGAGTCAGTCCCTTTAACCTCCTGTTTGGCCCAGTTTGCAATTTCTGCGGAAGATGAACAGGAATAGCGAGAACCAATGAGAGACTAGCTGGAGGTGTCTGGACGGGCAAATTTAACTCTCATTTCCCACCAGGAAGAGGAATTAACCAAAGGCTCAGCGTGCCGTGCCGGAACCAGATTAGGGCCTGAAGCCATCCTGCGGTGTTGCGGCCAGCTCACAAGAAAGCGAGTTGAAGAAAGGAGCTCAGGGGCACTGTAATTCACAAACCTGCAGAGTTATAAATGACAGCTATCGTCCAAAAATATACTGAAGTAAGGCTGCCAAGAGGACTTGAAAGCGGGGCAGAATTGCAGGAAACCGATTTCAGGAGGTAGACTGGAATTGCATTGAAAGCATAGGAAAAGAGGCAGAACGTCCACAATGATGCACTTGGCCAAAAAGGGCGTATGCGTTTTTTCCTGAATATATTCAGGAAAAAACGCATACGCCCTTTTTGGCCAACCAAGCAAGCTTGCAAAGGAAATCTGCACTACAATGAAGTCTCACTTCCCCCCGGTCAAAAGGGCCATCTGAAAAAAGTGTAAAATCCAGAAAGGCAGGACAGGCCATGGAGAACTGGGAGCCTTGTTATGCTGATGGGCGGGATGTAAATTGCCAACAGACACTCGGGAGAAGTGTATGGTGTTTCCTGAAACATCTAAAAAACAAAGCAACAGAGCCTAGGGCACTTCCACTTATGGTCCTATAGCTTAGGGAAATTAAAATCAAAAAGACACAGCCACCCCAAAGTTTGGGACGCCTCTGTTTACAAGAACCTCGTTTACAGTACAAGTTCAACATCGCAGAAAGTGAAAAATGGATAAAGAACTTGTGGTACTTACGTACAATGCAGTATCACTCAGCAATGAAATCTATGTCATCAGGCCCTTAGCAGCACAATGAGTGGATTCAGGTATGATGATTCTAACTGAAATAAGTCACACAGAAAAAGAAACATCATAAGATATCAGTAATACACGGAATGTAAACTTGGCTACACAGGAACTGAATTACAGAACAGAACAGGGTCTCAAATTTAGAAAACCAACTTATGCTTGCTTAAGGGTAAAGGTGAGTTGGGGTGCTGCATAAAACCAGAGATTGAAATGAGCACAGATAAAGTTCCTTAAGCCAAATATGGAATAGACAAGAGCTACTCCTTGCTCAACGAAATGGACTCAACACCGCATATTAAACGCCTAAGAATGTACCTGACTAGTAAGTATCTTAAAACCTATGGATTGCTATGTCTCCAAAAGAGAATCAAGCATGTGTACAGGGGCATAAACGCAGCAGTGATAGGATTGGAGAGGTTCGGTGAGCAAATGAAGACCCTTTGAAGTCATATTGCATGGTACCCATTCCACGGGTTTCAACTACCCAGGTTTAAGGTATTCTTCCTTCAGCTAAAACATGCATGTGGAACCCAGAGTATGATCAACCGTGTGATCGGGAGACGTGTTCAAATATGTCTCAGTTTTCGTCCCCTGGTACTCGGGTGCAACATTCCAGACGCTTTACTAACACTCTCCCGACTTGGAGAGTCAGTCCCTTTAACCTCCTGTTTGGCCCAGTTTGCAATTTCTGCGGAAGATGAACAGGAATAGCGAGAACCAATGAGAGACTAGCTGGAGGTGTCTGGACGGGCAAATTTAACTCTCATTTCCCACCAGGAAGAGGAAGTAACCAAAGGCTCAGCGTGCCGTGCCGGAACCAGATTAGGGCCTGAAGCCATCCTGCGGTGTTGCGGCCAGCTCACAAGAAAGCGAGTTGAAGAAAGGAGCTCAGGGGCACTGTAATTCACAAACCTGCAGAGTTATAAATGACAGCTATCGTCCAAAAATATACTGAAGTAAGGCTGCCAAGAGGACTTGAAAGCGGGGCAGAATTGCAGGAAACCGATTTCAGGAGGTAGACTGGAATTGCATTGAAAGCATAGGAAAAGAGGCAGAACGTCCACAATGATGCACTTGGCCAAAAAGGGCGTATGCGTTTTTTCCTGAATATATTCAGGAAAAAACGCATACGCCCTTTTTGGCCAACCAAGCAAGCTTGCAAAGGAAATCTGCACTACAATGAAGTCTCACTTCCCCCCGGTCAAAAGGGCCATCTGAAAAAAGTGTAAAATCCAGAAAGGCAGGACAGGCCATGGAGAACTGGGAGCCTTGTTATGCTGATGGGCGGGATGTAAATTGCCAACAGACACTCGGGAGAAGTGTATGGTGTTTCCTGAAACATCTAAAAAACAAAGCAACAGAGCCTAGGGCACTTCCACTTATGGTCCTATAGCTTAGGGAAATTAAAATCAAAAAGACACAGCCACCCCAAAGTTTGGGACACCTCTGTTTACAAGAACCTCGTTTACAGTACAAGTTCAATATCACAGAAAGTGAAAAATGGATAAAGAACTTGTGGTACTTACGTACAATGCAGTATCACTCAGCAATGAAATCTATGTCATCAGGCCCATAGCAGCATAATGAGTGGATTCAGGTACAATGATTCTAACTGAAATAAGTCACACAGAAAAAGAAACATCATAAGATATCAGTAATACACGGAATGTAAACTTGGCTACACAGGAACTGAATTCCAAAACAGAACAGGGTCTCAAATTTAGAAAACCAACTTATGCTTGCTTAAGGGGAAAGGTGAGTTGGGGTGCTGCATAAAACCAGAGATTGAAATGAGCACAGATAAAGTTCCTTAAGCCAAATATGGAATAGACAAGAGCTACTCCTTGCTCAACGAAATGGACTCAACACCCCATATTAAACGCCTAAGAATGTACCTGACTAGTAAGTATCTTAAAACCTATGGATTGCTATGTCTCCGAAAGAGAATCAAGCATGTGTACAGGGGCATAAACGCAGCAGTGATAGGATTGGAGAGGTTCGGTGAGCAAATGAAGACCCTTTGAAGTCATATTGCATGGTACCCATTCCACGGGTTTCAACACTCCAGGTTTAAGGTATTCTTCCTTCAGCTAAAACATGCATGTGGAACCCAGAATATGATCAACCGTGTGATACGGAGACGTGTTCCAATATGTCTCAGTTTTCGTCCCCTGGTACTCGGGTGTAACATTCCAGACGCTTTACTAACACTCTCCCCACTTGGAGAGTCAGTGCCTTTAACCTCCTGTTTGGCCCAGTTTGCAATTTCTGCGGAAGATGAACAGGAATAGGGAGAACCAATGAGAGACTAGCTGGAGGTGTCTGGACGGGCAAATTTAACTTTAATTTCCCACGAAGAAGAGGAATTAACCAAAGGCTCAGCGTGCAATGCCAGAACCATTTTAGGGCCTGAAGCCATCCTGCGGTGTTGCGGCCAGCTCAAAAGAAAGCGAGTTGAAGAAAGGAGCTCAGGGGCACTGTAATTCACAAACCTGCAGAGTTATAAATGACAGCTATCGTCCAAAAATATACTGAAGTAAGGCTGCCAAGAGGACTTGAAAGCGGGGCAGAATTGCAGGAAACCGATTTCAGGAGGTAGACTGGAATTGCATTGAAAGCATAGGAAAAGAGGCAGAACGTCCACAATGATGCACTTGGCCAAATAGGGCGTATGCGTTCTTTCCTGAATATATTCAGGAAAGAACGCATACGCCCTTTTTGGCCAACCAAGCAAGCTTGCAAAGGAAATCTGCACTACAATGAAGTCTCACTTCCCCCCGGTCAAAAGGGCCATCTGAAAAAAGTGTAAAATCCAGAAAGGCAGGACAGGCCATGGAGAACTGGGAGCCTTGTTATGCTGATGGGCGGGATGTAAATTGCCAACAGACACTTGGGAGAAGTGTATGGTGTTTCCTGAAACATCTAAAAAACAAAGCAACAGAGCCTAGGGCACTTCCACTTATGGTCCTATAGCATAGGGAAATTAAAATCAAAAAGACACAGCCACCCCAAAGTTTGGGACGCCTCTGTTTACAAGAACCTCGTTTAGGGGGTTAGGGGAAGATGGCGGAAGAGTAAGACGCGGAGATCACCTTCCTCCCCACAGATACACCAGAAATACAACTACACGTGGAACAACTCCTACAGAACACCTACTGAAGGCTGGCAGAAGACCTCAGACCTCCCAAAAGGCAAGAAACTCCCCACGTACCTGGGTAGGGCAAAAGAAAAAACAGAGACAAAAGAATAGGGACGGCACCTGCACCAGTGGGAGGGAGCTGTGAAGGAGGAAAAGTTTCCACACTCTAGGAAGCCCCTTCGCGGGCGGAGACTGCGGGAGGCGGAGGGGGGAGCTTCGAAGCTGCGGAGGAGTGCACAGCAACGGGTGCGGAGGGCAAAGCGGGGAGATTCCCGCACAGAGGATCGGTGCCGACCGGCACTCACCAGCCCGAGAGGCTTGTCTGCTCACCCGCCGGGGCGGGCGGGGCTGCGAGCTGAGGCCGGAGCGCAGGGAGAGGACTGGGGTTGGCGGCTTGAACATAGCCTGAAGGGGTTAGTGCACCACAGCTAGCCGGGAGGGAGTCCGGGGAAAAGCCTGCACCTGCAGAAGAGGCAGGAGACTTTTCCTTCCCTCTTTGTTTTCTGGGGCGTGAGGAGAGGGGTTTAAGAACGCTGCTTAAAGGAACTCCAGAGACGGGCGCGAGCCGCGGCTAAAAGCGCGAACCCCAGAGACGGGCGCGAGCCGCGGCTGAAAGCGCGGAATCCAGAGACGGGCGCGAGCCGCGGCTGAAAGCGCGGAATCCAGAGGCAGGCGCGAGCCGCGGCTGAAAGCGCGGAATCCAGAGACGGGCGCAAGCCGCGGCTAAAAGCGCGGACCCCAGAGGCGGGCGGGAGACGTTAAGGCTGCTGCTGCCGCCACCGAGGGGCCTGTGTGCGAGCACAGGTCACTCTCCACACCCCTCCTCCGCGGAGCCTGTGCAGCCCGCCACTGCCGGGTTCCCGGGATCCAGGGACAACATCCCCGGGAGAGCGCACAGCGCGCCTCAGGCTGGTGCAAAGTCACGCCGGCCTTTGCCACCGCAGGCCCGCCCCGCACTCTGTGCCCCTTCGTCCCCGCCGGCCTGAGTGCGCCAGAGCCCCCAATCAGCGGCTCTTTTAACCCCATCCTGTCTGAGCAAAAAACAGACGCCCTCCAGCGATCTACACACAGTGGCAGGGCCAAATCCAAAGCTTAGCCCTGGGAGCTGTGAGAACAAAGAAGAGAAAGGGAAATCTCTCCCAGCAGCCTCAGAAGCAGCGGATTAAAGCTCCACAATCAACTTGATGTACCCTGCATCTATGGAATACCTGAATAGACAACCAATCATCCCAAATTAAGGAAGTGGACTTTAGGAGCAAGATCTATGATTTTTCCCCCTTTCCTCTTTTTGTGAATGTGTATGTGTATGCTTCTGTGTGAGATCTTGTCTGTATAGTCTTGCTTCCACCATTTGTCCTAGGGTTCTATCCGTCCATGTTTTTTTTTTAATTTTTTTTTCTTAATAATTAATTTTAATAACCTTATTACACTTTACCTTCGTTCTTTCTTTCTTTCTTTCCGTCCTTCCTTCCCTCCTTTAGACAACGAATCATCCCAAATTGAGGAGGTGGTCTCTGACAGCAAGATTTAGGATTTTTCCCCATTTACCTCTTTTAGTGAGGGTGTATGTGTATGCTTCTATGTAAGATTTTGTCTGTATAGCTTTGCTTCCAACATTTGTCCTAAGGTTCTTTCCGTCCCTTTTTTTGTTTTTTTTTCTAAATAAGAAGTTTTTAATTCAATAACTTTATTATACTTTATTTTATTTTTACTGTATCTTCTTTCTTTCTGTCTTTTTTCCTTCTTTCCCTCCTTCCTTCCTTCCTCCCTCCCTCCCTCCCTCCTTTCTTTCCTTCTTGCCTTCTTTCCTTCTTTGCTTCTTTCTTTCTTTCTTCCTTCCTTCCTACCCTCCTTTCCTTCTTTCTTTCCTCATACTTCTACTAATTCCCTCTACTTTTTCTCCCTTTTATCCTGAGCCTGTGGATGAAAAGCTTTTGGTGCTCCAGCCAGGAGGCAGGGCTCTGCCTCTGAGGTAGGACAGCCAACTTCAGGACACTGATCAACAAGAGACCTCCCAGCTCCACATAATATCAAACGGCGAAAATCTCCCAGAGACCTCCATCTTAACACCAGCACCCAGCTTCACTCAACGACCAGCAAGCCACAGTGCTGGAAAACCTATGCCAAACAACTAGCAAAACAGGAACACAACCCCACCCATTAGCAGAGAGGCTGCCTAAAATCATAATAAGGCCACAGACACCCCCAAACACACCACCAGACGTGAACCTGCCTACTAGAGAGACAAGATCCAGCCTCATCCACCACAACACAGGCACTAGCCCCCTCCACCAGGAAGCCTACACAACCCACTGAACCAACCTTAGCCACTGGAGACAGACATCAAAAACAGGAGGAACTACAAACCTGCAGCCTGCAAAAACGAGACCCCAAACACAGTAAGATAAGCAAAATGAGAAGACAGAAAAACACACAGCAGATGAAGGAGCAAGATAAAAACCCACCAGACCTAACAAATGAAGAGGAAATAGGCAGTCTACCTGAAAGAGAATTCAGAATAATGATAGTAAGATTGATCCGAAATCTTGGAGATAGAATGGACAATAGATTGGACAAAATGCAAGAATCAGTTAACAAGGACCTAGAAGAACTAAAGATGAAACAAGCAACGATGAACAACACAATAAATGAAATTAAAAGTACTCTAGATGGGATCAATAGCAGAATAACTGAGGCAGAAGAACGGATAAGTGACCTGGAAGATAAAATAGTGGAAATAACTACTGCAGAGCAGAATAAAGAAAAAAGAATGAAAAGAACTGAGGACAGTCTCAGAGACCTCTGGGACAACATTAAACGCACCAACATTCGAATTATAGGGGTTCCAGAAGAAGAAGAGAAAAAGAAAGGGACTGAGAAAATATTTGAAGAGATTATAGTTGAAAACTTCCCTAATATGGGAAAGGAAATAGTTAATCAAGTCCAGGAAGCACAGAGAGTCCCATACAAGATAAATACAAGGAGAAATACGCCAAGACACATATTAATCAAACTGTCAAAAATTAAATACAAAGAAAGCATATTAAAAGCAGCAAGGGAAAAACAACAAATAACACATAAGGGAATCCCCATAAGGTTAACAGCTGATCTCTCAGCAGAAACCCTACAAGCCAGAAGGGAGTGGCAGGACATACTGAAAGTGATGAAGGAGAAAAACATGCAGCCAAGACTACTCTACCCAGCAAGGATCTCATTCAGATTTGATGGAGAAATTAAAACCTTTACAGACAAGCAAAAGCTGAGAGAGTTCAGCACCACCAAACCAGCTTTACAACAAATGCTAAAGGATCTTCTCTAGGCAAGAAACACAAGAGAAGGAAAAGACCTATAATAACGAACCCAAAACAATTTAGAAAATGGGAATAGGAACATACATATCGATAATTACCTTAAATGTAAATGGACTAAATGCTCCCACCAAAAGACACAGATTAGCTGAATGGATACAAAAACAAGACCCTTATATATGCTGTCTACAAGAGACCCACTTCAGACCTAGAGACACATACAGACTGAAAGTAAGGGGATGGAAAAAGATATTCCATGCAAATGGAAGCCAAAAGAAAGCTGGAGTAGCAATTCTCATATCAGACAAAATAGACTTTAAAATAAGGACTATTAAAAGAGACAAAGAAGGACACTACATAATGATCAAGGGATCGATCCAAGAAGAAGATATAACAATTGTAAATATTTATGCACCCAACATAGGAGCACCTCAATACATAAGGCAAATACTAACAGCCATAAAAGGGGAAATCGACAGTAACACATTCATAGTAGGGGACTTAAACACCCCACTTTCACCCATGGACAGATCATCCAAAATGAAAATAAATAAGGAAACACAAGCTTTAAATGATACATTAAACAAGATGGACTTAATTGATATTTATAGGACACTCCATCCAAAAACAACAGAATACACATTTTTCTCAAGTGCTCATGGAACATTCTCCAGGATAGATCATATCTTAGGTCACAAATCAAGCCTTGGTAAATTTAAGAAAATTGAAATTGTATCAAGTATCTTTTCTGACCACAACGCCATGAGACTAGATATCAATTACAGGAAAAGATCTGTAAAAAATACAAACACATGGAGGCTAAACAGTACACTACTTAATAATGAAGAGATCACTGAAGAAATCAAAGAGGAAATCAAAAAATACCTAGAAACAAATGACAATGGAGACACAACGACCCAAAACCTGTGGGATGCAGCAAAAGCAGTTCTAAGGGGGAAGTTTATAGCAATACAAGCCCACCTTAAGAAGCAGGAAACATCTCGAATAAACAACCTAACCTTGCACCTCAAGCAATTAGAGAAAGAAGAACAAAAAAACCCCAAAGCTAGCAGAAGGAAAGAAATCATAAAAATCAGATCAGAAATAAATGAAAAAGAAATGAAGGAAACAATAGCAAAGATCAATAAAACTAAAAGCTGGTTCTTTGAGAAGATAAACAAAATAGATAAACCACTAGCCAGACTCATCAAGAAAAAAAGGGAGAAGACTCAAATCAATAGAATTAGAAATGAAAAAGGAGAGGTAACAACTGACACTGCAGAGATAAAAGAGATCATGAGAGATTACTACAAACAACTCTATGCCAATAAAATGGACAATCTGGAAGAAATGGACAAATTCTTAGAAATGCACAACCTGCCAAGACTGAATCAGGAAGAAATAGAAAATATGAACAGACCAATCACAAGCACTGAAATTGAAACTGTGATTAAAAATCTTCCAACAAAGAAAAGCCCAGGACCAGATGGCTTCACAGGCGAATTCTAGCAAACATTTAGAGAAGAGCTAACACCTATCCTTCTCAAACTCTTCCAAAATATAGCAGAGGGAGGACCACTCCCTAACTCCTTCTACGAGGCCACCATCACCTTGATACCAAAACCAGACAAGGATGTCACAAAGAAAGAAAACTACAGGCCAATATCACTGATGAACATAGATGCAAAAATCCTCAACAAAATACTAGCAAACAGAATCCAACAGCACATTAAAAGGATCATACACCATGATCAAGTGGGGTTTATTCCAGGAATGCAAGGATTCTTCAATATACGCAAATCTATCAATGTGATAAACCATATTAACAAATTGAAGGAGAAAAACCATATGATCATCTCAATAGATGCAGAGAAAGCTTTTGACAAAATTCAACACCCATTTATGATAAAAACCCTGCAGAAAGTAGGCATAGAGGGAACTTTCCTCAACATAATAAAGGCCATATATGACAAGCCCACAGCAAACATCATCCTCAATGGTGAAAAACTGAAAGCATTTCCACTAAGATCAGGAACAAGACAAGGTTGCCCACTCTCACCACTATTATTCAACATTGTTTTGGAAGTTTTAGCCACAGCAATCAGAGAAGAAAAGGAAATAAAAGGAATCCAAATTGGAAAAGAAGAAGTAAAGCTGTCACTGTTTGCAGATGACATGATCCTATACATAGAGAACCCTAAAGATGCTACCAGAAAACTACTAGAGCTAATCAATGAATTTGGTAAAGTGGCAGGATACAAAATTAATGCACAGAAATCTCTGGCATTCCTATATACTAATGATGAAAAATCTGAAAGTGAAATCAAGAAAACACTCCCATTTACCATTGCAACAAAAAGAATAAAATATCTAGGAATAAACCTACCTAAGGAGACAAAAGACCTGTATGCAGAAAATTATAAGACACTGATGAAAGAAATTAAAGATGATATAAATCGATGGAGAGATATACCATGTTCTTGGATTGGAAGAATCAACATTGTGAAAATGACTCTACTACCCAAAGCAATCTATAGATTCAATGCAATCCCTATCAAACTACCACTGGCATTTATCACAGAACTAGAACAAAAAATTTCACAATTTGTATGGAAACACAAAAGACCCCGAATAGCCAAAGCAATCTTGAGAACGAAAGAAGGAACTGGAGGAATCAGGCTCCCTGACTTCAGACTATACTACAAAGCTACAGTCATCAAGACGGTATGGTACTGGCACAAAAACAGAAAGATAGATCAATGGAACAGGATAGAAAGCCCAGAGATAAACCCATGCACATATGGACACCTTATCTTTGATAAAGGTGGCAGTAATGTACAATGGAGAAAGGACAGCCTCTTCAATAAGTGGTGCTGGGAAAACTGGACAGGTACATGTAAAAGTATGAGATTAGATCACTCCCTAACACCATACACAAAAATAAGCTCAAAATGGATTAAAGACCTAAATGTAAGGCCAGAAACTATCAAACTCTTAGAGGAAAACATAGGCAGAACACTCTATGACATAAATCAAAGCAAGATCCTTTCTGACCCACCTCCTAGAGTAATGGAAATAAAAACAAAAATAAACAAATGGGACCTAATGAAACTTCAAAGCTTTTGCACAGCAAAGGAAACCATAAACAAGACCAAAAGACAACCCTCAGAATGGGAGAAAATATTTGCAAATGAAGCAACCGACAAAGGATTAATCTCCAAAATTTACAAGCAGCTCATGCAGCTCAATAACAAGAAAACAAACAACCCAATCCAAAAATGGGCAGAAGACCTAAATAGACATTTCTCCAAAGAAGATATACAGACTGCCAACAAACACATGAAAGAATGCTCAACATCATTAATCATTAGAGAAATGCAAATCAAAACTACAATGAGATATCATCTCACACCAGTCAGAATGGCCATCATCAAAAAATCTAGAAACAATAAATGCTGGAGAGGGTGTGGAGAAAAGGGAACACTCTTGCACTGCTGGTGGGAATGTGAATTGGTTCAGCCACTATGGAGAACAGTATGGAGGTTCCTTAAAAAACTACAAATAGAACTACCATATGACCCAGCAATCCCACTACTGGGCATATACCCTGAGAAAACCAAAATTCAAAAAGAGTCATGTACCAAAATGTTCATTGCAGCTCTATTTACAATAGCCCGGAGATGGAAACAACCTAAGTGCCCGTCATCGGATGAATGGATAAAGAAGATGTGGCACATATATACAATGGAATATTACTCAGCCATAAAAAGAAACGAAATTGAGCTATTTGTAATGAGGTGGATAGACCTAGAGTCTGTCATACAGAGTGAAGTAAGTCAGAAAGAAAAAGACAAATACCGTATGCTAACACATATATATGGAATTTAAGAAAAAAATGTCATGAAGAACCTAGGGGTAAAGCAGGAATAAAGACGCAGACCTCTTAGAGAACGGACTTGAGGTTATGGGGAGGGGAAGGGTGAGCTGTGACAGGGCGAGAGAGAGTCATGGGCATATACATAGTAACAAACGCAGTAAGGTAGATAGCTAGTGGGAAGCAGCCGCATGGCACAGGGATATTGGCTCGGTGCTTTGTGACAGCCTGGAGGGGTGGGATGGGGAGGGTGGGAGGGAGGGAGACGCAACAGGGAAGACATATGGGAACATATGTTTATGTGTGACTGATTCACTTTGTTATAAAGCAGAAACTAACACACCATTGTAAAGCAATTATACCCCAATAAAGATGTTAAAAAAAAAAATAATAAATCCCTCTTAATCATGGTAAAAAAAAAAAAAAAAAAAAAGACACAGCCACCCCAAAGTTTGGCATGCCTCTGTTTACAAGAACCTCGTTTACAGTACTAGTTCAACATCGCAGAAAGTGAAAAATGGATAAAGAAGTTGTGGTATTTACTTACAAAGCAATATCACTCAGCAATGAAATCTATGTCATCAGGCCCTTAGCAGCACAATGAGTGGATTCAGGTATGATGATTCTAACTGAAATAAGTCACACAGAAAAAGAAACATCATAAGATATCAGTAATACACGGAATGTAAACTTGGCTACACAGGAACTGAATTACAGAACAGAACAGGGTCTCAAATTTAGAAAACCAACTTATGCTTGCTTAAGGGTAAAGGTGAGTTGGGGTGCTGCATAAAACCAGAGATTGAAATGAGCACAGATAAAGTTCCTTAAGCCAAATATGGAATAGACAAGAGCTACTCCTTGCTCAACGAAATGGACTCAACACCGCATATTAAACGCCTAAGAATGTACCTGACTAGTAAGTATCTTAAAACCTATGGATTGCTATGTCTCCGAAAGAGAATCAAGCATGTGTACAGGGGCATAAACGCAGCAGTGATAGGATTGGAGAGGTTCGGTGAGCAAATGAAGACCCTTTGAAGTCATATTGCATGGTACCCATTCCACGGGTCTCAACTACTCCAGGTTTAAGGTATTCTTCCTTCAGCTAAAACATGCATGTGGAACCCTAGAGTATGATCAACCAGTGTGAATCGGGAGACGTGTTCAAATATGTCTCAGTTTTCGTACCCTGGTACTCTGGGTGCAACATTCCAGACGCTTTACTAACACTCTCCCCACTTGGAGAGTCAGCGCCTTTAACCTCCTGTTTGGCCCAGTTTGCAATTTCTGCGGAAGATGAACAGGAATAGGGAGAACCAATGAGAGACTAGCTGGAGGTGTCTGGACGGGCAAATTTAACTCTCATTTCCCACCAGGAAGAGGAAATAACCAAAGGCTCAGCGTGCCGTGCCGGAACCAGATTAGGGCCTGAAGCCATCCTGCGGTGTTGCGGCCAGCTCACAAGAAAGCGAGTTGAAGAAAGGAGCTCAGGGGCACTGTAATTCACAAACCTGCAGAGTTATAAATGACAGCTATCGTCCAAAAATATACTGAAGTAAGGCTGCCAAGAGGACTTGAAAGCGGGGCAGAATTGCAGGAAACCGATTTCAGGAGGTAGACTGGAATTGCATTGAAAGCATAGGAAAAGAGGCAGAACGTCCACAATGATGCACTTGGCCAAAAAGGGCGTATGCGTTTTTTCCTGAATATATTCAGGAAAAAACGCATACGCCCTTTTTGGCCAACCAAGCAAGCTTGCAAAGGAAATCTGCACTACAATGAAGTCTCACTTCCCCCCGGTCAAAAGGGCCATCTGAAAAAAGTGTAAAATCCAGAAAGGCAGGACAGGCCATGGAGAACTGGGAGCCTTGTTATGCTGATGGGCGGGATGTAAATTGCCAACAGACACTCGGGAGAAGTGTATGGTGTTTCCTGAAACATCTAAAAAACAAAGCAACAGAGCCTAGGGCACTTCCACTTATGGTCCTATAGCTTAGGGAAATTAAAATCAAAAAGACACAGCCACCCCAAAGTTTGGGACGCCTCTGTTTACAAGAACCTCGTTTACCGTACAAGTTCAATATCACAGAAAGTGAAAAATGGATAAAGAACTTGTGGTACTTACGTACAATGCAGTATCACTCAGCAATGAAATCTATGTCATCAGGCCCTTAGCAGCATAATGAGTGGATTCAGGTACGATGATTCTAACTGAAATAAGTCACACAGAAAAAGAAACATCATAAGATATCAGTAATACACGGAATGTAAACTTGGCTACACAGGAACTGAATTCCAAAACAGAACAGGGTCTCAAATTTAGAAAACCAACTTATGCTTGCTTAAGGGGAAAGGTGAGTTGGGGTGCTGCATAAAACCAGAGATTGAAATGAGCACAGATAAAGTTCCTTAAGCCAAATATGGAATAGACAAGAGCTACTCCTTGCTCAACGAAATGGACTCAACACCCATATTAAACGCCTAAGAATGTACCTGACTAGTAAGTATCTTAAAACCTATGGATTGCTATGTCTCCAAAAGAGAATCAAGCATGTGTACAGGGGCATAAACGCAGCAGTGATAGGATTGGAGAGGTTCGGTGAGCAAATGAAGACCCTTTGAAGTCATATTGCATGGTACCCATTCCACGGGTCTCAACTCTCCAGGTTTAAGGTATTCTTCCTTCAGCTAAAACATGCATGTGGAACCCAGAGTATGATCAACAGTGTGAACGGGAGACGTGTTCAAATATGTCTCAGTTTTCGTCCCCTGGTACTCGGGTGCAACATTCCAGACGCTTTACTAACACTCTCCCCACTTGGAGAGTCAGCGCCTTTAACCTCCTGTTTGGCCCAGTTTGCAATTTCTGCGGAAGATGAACAGGAATAGGGAGAACCAATGAGAGACTAGCTGGAGGTGTCTGGACGGGCAAATTTAACTCTCATTTCCCACCAGGAAGAGGAAATAACCAAAGGCTCAGCGTGCCGTGCCGGAACCAGATTAGGGCCTGAAGCCATCCTGCGGTGTTGCGGCCAGCTCACAAGAAAGCGAGTTGAAGAAAGGAGCTCAGGGGCACTGTAATTCACAAACCTGCAGAGTTATAAATGACAGCTATCGTCCAAAAATATACTGAAGTAAGGCTGCCAAGAGGACTTGAAAGCGGGGCAGAATTGCAGGAAACCGATTTCAGGAGGTAGACTGGAATTGCATTGAAAGCATAGGAAAAGAGGCAGAACGTCCACAATGATGCACTTGGCCAAAAAGGGCGTATGCGTTTTTTCCTGAATATATTCAGGAAAAAACGCATACGCCCTTTTTGGCCAACCAAGCAAGCTTGCAAAGGAAATCTGCACTACAATGAAGTCTCACTTCCCCCCGGTCAAAAGGGCCATCTGAAAAAAGTGTAAAATCCAGAAAGGCAGGACAGGCCATGGAGAACTGGGAGCCTTGTTATGCTGATGGGCGGGATGTAAATTGCCAACAGACACTCGGGAGAAGTGTATGGTGTTTCCTGAAACATCTAAAAAACAAAGCAACAGAGCCTAGGGCACTTCCACTTATGGTCCTATAGCTTAGGGAAATTAAAATCAAAAAGACACAGCCACCCCAAAGTTTGGGACGCCTCTGTTTACAAGAACCTCGTTTACAGTACAAGTTCAATATCACAGAAAGTGAAAAATGGATAAAGAACTTGTGGTACTTACGTACAATGCAATATCACTCAGCAATGAAATCTATGTCATCAGGCCCTTAGCAGCACAATGAGTGGATTCAGGTATGATGATTCTAACTGAAATAAGTCACACAGAAAAAGAAACATCATAAGATATCAGTAATACACGGAATGTAAACTTGGCTACACAGGAACTGAATTACAGAACAGAACAGGGTCTCAAATTTAGAAAACCAACTTATGCTTGCTTAAGGGGAAAGGTGAGTTGGGGTGCTGCATAAAACCAGAGATTGAAATGAGCACAGATAAAGTTCCTTAAGCCAAATATGGAATAGACAAGAGCTACTCCTTGCTCAACGAAATGGACTCAACACCGCATATTAAACGCCTAAGAATGTACCTGACTAGTAAGTATCTTAAAACCTATGGATTGCTATGTCTCCGAAAGAGAATCAAGCATGTGTACAGGGGCATAAACGCAGCAGTGATAGGATTGGAGAGGTTCGGTGAGCAAATGAAGACCCTTTGAAGTCATATTGCATGGTACCCATTCCACGGGTTTCAACTACCCAGGTTTAAGGTATTCTTCCTTCAGCTAAAACATGCATGTGGAACCTAGAGTATGATCAACCATGTGATCGGGAGACGTGTTCAAATATGTCTCAGTTTTCCTCCCCTGGTACTCGGGTGCAACATTCCAGACGCTTTACTAACACTCTCCCGACTTGGAGAGTCAGTCCCTTTAACCTCCTGTTTGGCCCAGTTTGCAATTTCTGCGGAAGATGAACAGGAATAGCGAGAACCAATGAGAGACTAGCTGGAGGTGTCTGGACGGGCAAATTTAACTCTCATTTCCCACCAGGAAGAGGAATTAACCAAAGGCTCAGCGTGCCGTGCCGGAACCAGATTAGGGCCTGAAGCCATCCTGCGGTGTTGCGGCCAGCTCACAAGAAAGCGAGTTGAAGAAAGGAGCTCAGGGGCACTGTAATTCACAAACCTGCAGAGTTATAAATGACAGCTATCATCCAAAAATATACTGAAGTAAGGCTGCCAAGAGGACTTGAAAGCGGGGCAGAATTGCAGGAAACCGATTTCAGGAGGTAGACTGGAATTGCATTGAAAGCATAGGAAAAGAGGCAGAACGTCCACAATGATGCACTTGGCCAAAAAGGGCGTATGCGTTTTTTCCTGAATATATTCAGGAAAAAACGCATACGCCCTTTTTGGCCAACCAAGCAAGCTTGCAAAGGAAATCTGCACTACAATGAAGTCTCACTTCCCCCCGGTCAAAAGGGCCATCTGAAAAAAGTGTAAAATCCAGAAAGGCAGGACAGGCCATGGAGAACTGGGAGCCTTGTTATGCTGATGGGCGGGATGTAAATTGCCAACAGACACTCGGGAGAAGTGTATGGTGTTTCCTGAAACATCTAAAAAACAAAGCAACAGAGCCTAGGGCACTTCCACTTATGGTCCTATAGCTTAGGGAAATTAAAATCAAAAAGACACAGCCACCCCAAAGTTTGGGACGCCTCTGTTTACAAGAACCTCGTTTACCGTACAAGTTCACTATCACAGAAAGTGAAAAATGGATAAAGAAGTTGTGGTATTTACTTACAAAGCAATATCACTCAGCAATGAAATCTATGTCATCAGGCCCTTAGCAGCACAATGAGTGGATTCAGGAACGATGATTCTAACTGAAATAAGTCACACAGAAAAAGAAACATCATAAGATATCAGTAATACACGGAATGTAAACTTGGCTACACAGGAACTGAATTCCAGAACAGAACAGGGTCTCAAATTTAGAAAACCAACTTATGCTTGCTTAAGGGGAAAGGTGAGTTGGGGTGCTGCATAAAACCAGAGATTGAAATGAACACGGATAAAGTTCCTTAAGCCAAATATGGAATAGACAAGAGCTACTCCTTGCTCAACGAAATGGACTCAACACCGCATATTAAACGCCTAAGAATGTACCTGACTAGTAAGTATCTTAAAACCTATGGATTGCTATGTCTCCGAAAGAGAATCAAGCATGTGTACAGGGGCATAAACGCAGCAGTGATAGGATTGGAGAGGTTCGGTGAGCAAATGAAGACCCTTTGAAGTCATATTGCATGGTACCCATTCCACGGGTTTCAACTACCCAGGTTTATGGTATTCTTCCTTCAGCTAAAACATGCATGTGGAACCTAGAGTATGATCAACCATGTGATCGGGAGACGTGTTCAAATATGTCTCAGTTTTCGTCCCCTGGTACTCGGGTGCAACATTCCAGACGCTTAACTAACACTCTCCCGACTTGGAGAGTCAGTCCCTTTAACCTCCTGTTTGGCCCAGTTTGCAATTTCTGCGGAAGATGAACAGGAATAGGGAGAACCAATGAGAGACTAGCTGGAGGTGTCTGGACGGGCAAATTTAACTCTCATTTCCCACCAGGAAGAGGAAATAAACAAAGGCTCAGCAGTGCCGTGCCGGAACCAGATTAGGGCCTGAAGCCATCCTGCGGTGTTGCGGCTGGCTCAAAAGAAAGCGAGTTGAAGAAAGGAGCTCAGGGGCACTGTAATTCACAAACCTGCAGAGTTATAAATGACAGCTATCGTCCAAAAATATACTGAAGTAAGGCTGCCAAGAGGACTTGAAAGCGGGGCAGAATTGCAGGAAACCGATTTCAGGAGGTAGACTGGAATTGCATTGAAAGCATAGGAAAAGAGGCAGAACGTCCACAATGATGCACTTGGCCAAAAAGGGCGTATGCGTTTTTTCCTGAATATATTCAGGAAAAAACGCATACGCCCTTTTTGGCCAACCAAGCAAGCTTGCAAAGGAAATCTGCACTACAATGAAGTCTCACTTCCCCCCGGTCAAAAGGGCCATCTGAAAAAAGTGTAAAATCCAGAAAGGCAGGACAGGCCATGGAGAACTGGGAGCCTTGTTATGCTGATGGGCGGGATGTAAATTGCCAACAGACACTCGGGAGAAGTGTATGGTGTTTCCTGAAACATCTAAAAAACAAAGCAACAGAGCCTAGGGCACTTCCACTTATGGTCCTATAGCTTAGGGAAATTAAAATCAAAAAGACACAGCCACCCCAAAGTTTGGGACGCCTCTGTTTACAAGAACCTCGTTTACCGTACAAGTTCAATATCACAGAAAGTGAAAAATGGATAAAGAACTTGTGGTACTTACGTACAATGCAGTATCACTCAGCAATGAAATCTATGTCATCAGGCCCGTAGCAGCATAATGAGTGGATTCAGGTACGATGATTCTAACTGAAATAAGTCACACAGAAAAAGAAACATCATAAGATATCACTAATACACGGAATGTAAACTTGGCTACACAGGAACTGAATTCCAAAACAGAACAGGGTCTCAAATTTAGAAAACCAACTTATGCTTGCTTAAGGGGAAAGGTGAGTTGGGGTGCTGCATAAAACCAGAGATTGAAATGAGCACAGATAAAGTTCCTTAAGCCAAATATGGAATAGACAAGAGCTACTCCTTGCTCAACGAAATGGACTCAACACCCCATATTAAACGCCTAAGAATGTACCTGACTAGTAAGTATCTTAAAACCTATGGATTGCTATGTCTCCAAAAGAGAATCAAGAGTGTGTACAGGGGCATAAACGCAGCAGTGATAGGATTGGAGAGGTTCGGTGAGCAAATGAAGACCCTTTGAAGTCATATTGCATGGTACCCATTCCACGGGTCTCAACTCTCCAGGTTTAAGGTATTCTTCCTTCAGCTAAAACATGCATGTGGAACCTAGAGTATGATCAACCATGTGATCGGGAGACGTGTTCAAATATGTCTCAGTTTTCGTACCCTGGTACTCGGGTGCAACATTCCAGATGCTTTACTAACACTCTCCCCACTTGGAGAGTTAGTCCTTTAACCTCCTGTTTGGCCCAGTTTGCAATTTCTGCGGAAGATGAACAGGAATAGCGAGAACCAATGAGAGACTAGCTGGAGGTGTCTGGACGGGCAAATTTAACTCTCATTTCCCACCAGGAAGAGGAAATAACCAAAGGCTCAGCGTGCCGTGCCGGAACCAGATTAGGGCCTGAAGCCATCCTGCGGTGTTGCGGCCAGCTCACAAGAAAGCGAGTTGAAGAAAGGAGCTCAGGGGCACTGTAATTCACAAACCTGCAGAGTTATAAATGACAGCTATCGTCCAAAAATATACTGAAGTAAGGCTGCCAAGAGGACTTGAAAGCGGGGCAGAATTGCAGGAAACCGATTTCAGGAGGTAGACTGGAATTGCATTGAAAGCATAGGAAAAGAGGCAGAACGTCCACAATGATGCACTTGGCCAAAAAGGGCGTATGCGTTTTTTCCTGAATATATTCAGGAAAAAACGCATACGCCCTTTTTGGCCAACCAAGCAAGCTTGCAAAGGAAATCTGCACTACAATGAAGTCTCACTTCCCCCCGGTCAAAAGGGCCATCTGAAAAAAGTGTAAAATCCAGAAAGGCAGGACAGGCCATGGAGAACTGGGAGCCTTGTTATGCTGATGGGCGGGATGTAAATTGCCAACAGACACTCGGGAGAAGTGTATGGTGTTTCCTGAAACATCTAAAAAACAAAGCAACAGAGCCTAGGGCACTTCCACTTATGGTCCTATAGCTTAGGGAAATTAAAATCAAAAAGACACAGCCACCCCAAAGTTTGGGACGCCTCTGTTTACAAGAACCTCGTTTACAGTACAAGTTCAATATCACAGAAAGTGAAAAATGGATAAAGAATTTGTGGTACTTACTTACAATGCAGTATCACTCAGCAATGAAATCTATGTCATCAGGCCCGTAGCAGCACAATGAGTGGATTCAGGTATGATGATTCTAACTGAAATAAGTCACACAGAAAAAGAAACATCATAAGATATCAGTAATACACGGAATGTAAACTTGGCTACACAGGAACTGAATTCCAGAACAGAACAGGGTCTCAAATTTAGAAAACCAACTTATGCTTGCTTAAGGGGAAAGGTGAGTTGGGGTGCTGCATAAAACCAGAGATTGAAATGAGCACAGATAAAGTTCCTTAAGCCAAATATGGAATAGACAAGAGCTACTCCTTGCTCAACGAAATGGACTCAACACCGCATATTAAACGCCTAAGAATGTACCTGACTAGTAAGTATCTTAAAACCTATGGATTGCTATGTCTCCGAAAGAGAATCAAGCATGTGTACAGGGGCATAAACGCAGCAGTGATAGGATTGGAGAGGTTCGGTGAGCAAATGAAGACCCTTTGAAGTCATATTGCATGGTACCCATTCCACGGGTTTCAACTACCCAGGTTTAAGGTATTCTTCCTTCAGCTAAAACATGCATGTGGAACCTAGAGTATGATCAACCATGTGATCGGGAGGACGTGTTCAAATATGTCTCAGTTTTCGTCCCCTGGTACTCGGGTGCAACATTCCAGACGCTTTACTAACACTCTCCCGACTTGGAGAGTCAGTCCCTTTAACCTCCTGTTTGGCCCAGTTTGCAATTTCTGCGGAAGATGAACAGGAATAGGGAGAACCAATGAGAGACTAGCTGGAGGTGTCTGGACGGGCAAATTTAACTCTCATTTCCCACCAGGAAGAGGAATTAACCAAAGGCTCAGCATGCCGTGCCGGAACCAGATTAGGGCCTGAAGCCATCCTGCGGTGTTGCGGCCAGCTCACAAGAAAGCGAGTTGAAGAAAGGAGCTCAGGGGCACTGTAATTCACAAACCTGCAGAGTTATAAATGACAGCTATCGTCCAAAAATATACTGAAGTAAGGCTGCCAAGAGGACTTGAAAGCGGGGCAGAATTGCAGGAAACCGATTTCAGGAGGTAGACTGGAATTGCATTGAAAGCATAGGAAAAGAGGCAGAACGTCCACAATGATGCACTTGGCCAAAAAGGGCGTATGCGTTTTTTCCTGAATATATTCAGGAAAAAACGCATACGCCCTTTTTGGCCAACCAAGCAAGCTTGCAAAGGAAATCTGCACTACAATGAAGTCTCACTTCCCCCCCGGTCAAAAGGGCCATCTGAAAAAGTGTAAAATCCAGAAAGGCAGGACAGGCCATGGAGAACTGGGAGCCTTGTTATGCTGATGGGCGGGATGTAAATTGCCAACAGACACTCGGGAGAAGTGTATGGTGTTTCCTGAAACATCGAAAAAACAAAGCAACAGAGCCTAGGGCACTTCCACTTATGGTCCTATAGCTTAGGGAAATTAAAATCAAAAAGACACAGCCACCCCAAAGTTTGGAACGCCTCTGTTTACAAGAACCTCGTTTACAGTACAAGTTCAACATCGCAGAAAGTGAAAAATGGATAAAGAAGTTGTGGTATTTACTTACAAAGCAATATCACTCAGCAATGAAATCTATGTCATCAGGCCCTTAGCAGCACAATGAGTGGATTCAGGTATGATGATTCTAACTGAAATAAGTCACACAGAAAAAGAAACATCATAAGATATCAGTAATACACGGAATGTAAACTTGGCTACACAGGAACTGAATTACAGAACAGAACAGGGTCTCAAATTTAGAAAACCAACTTATGCTTGCTTAAGGGAAAGGTGAGTTGGGGTGCTGCATAAAACCAGAGATTGAAATGAGCACAGATAAAGTTCCTTAAGCCAAATATGGAATAGACAAGAGCTACTCCTTGCTCAACGAAATGGACTCAACACCGCATATTAAACGCCTAAGAATGTACCTGACTAGTAAGTATCTTAAAACCTATGGATTGCTATGTCTCCGAAAGAGAATCAAGCATGTGTACAGGGGCATAAACGCAGCAGTGATAGGATTGGAGAGGTTCGGTGAGCAAATGAAGACCCTTTGAAGTCATATTGCATGGTACCCATTCCACGGGTTTCAACTCCCAGGTTTAAGGTATTCTTCCTTCAGCTAAAACATGCATGTGGAACCCAGAGTATGATCAACCATGTGATCGGGAGACGTGTTCAAATATGTCTCAGTTTTCCTCCCCTGGTACTCGGGTGCAACATTCCAGACGCTTTACTAACACTCTCCCGACTTGGAGAGTCAGCCCTTTAACCTCCTGTTTGGCCCAGTTTGCAATTTCTGCGGAAGATGAACAGGAATAGCGAGAACCAATGAGAGACTAGCTGGAGGTGTCTGGACGGGCAAATTTAACTCTCATTTCCCACCAGGAAGAGGAATTAACCAAAGGCTCAGCGTGCCGTGCCGGAACCAGATTAGGGCCTGAAGCCATCCTGCGGTGTTGCGGCCAGCTCACAAGAAAGCGAGTTGAAGAAAGGAGCTCAGGGGCACTGTAATTCACAAACCTGCAGAGTTATAAATGACAGCTATCGTCCAAAAATAGACTGAAGTAAGGCTGCCAAGAGGACTTGAAAGCGGGGCAGAATTGCAGGAAACCGATTTCAGGAGGTAGACTGGAATTGCATTGAAAGCATAGGAAAAGAGGCAGAACGTCCACAATGATGCACTTGGCCAAAAAGGGCGTATGCGTTTTTTCCTGAATATATTCAGGAAAAAACGCATACGCCCTTTTTGGCCAACCAAGCAAGCTTGCAAAGGAAATCTGCACTACAATGAAGTCTCACTTCCCCCCGGTCAAAAGGGCCATCTGAAAAAAGTGTAAAATCCAGAAAGGCAGGACAGGCCATGGAGAACTGGGAGCCTTGTTATGCTGATGGGCGGGATGTAAATTGCCAACAGACACTCGGGAGAAGTGTATGGTGTTTCCTGAAACATCTAAAAAACAAAGCAACAGAGCCTAGGGCACTTCCACTTATGGTCCTATAGCTTAGGGAAATTAAAATCAAAAAGACACAGCCACCCCAAAGTTTGGGACGCCTCTGTTTACAAGAACCTCGTTTACAGTACAAGTTCAACATCGCAGAAAGTGAAAAATGGATAAAGAAGTTGTGGTATTTACTTACAAAGCAATATCACTCAGCAATGAAATCTATGTCATCAGGCCCTTAGCAGCACAATGAGTGGATTCAGGTATGATGATTCTAACTGAAATAAGTCACACAGAAAAAGAAACATCATAAGATATCAGTAATACACGGAATGTAAACTTGGCTACACAGGAACTGAATTACAGAACAGAACAGGGTCTCAAATTTAGAAAACCAACTTATGCTTGCTTAAGGGGAAAGGTGAGTTGGGGTGCTGCATAAAACCAGAGATTGAAATGAGCACAGATAAAGTTCCTTAAGCCAAATATGGAATAGACAAGAGCTACTCCTTGCTCAACGAAATGGACTCAACACCGCATATTAAACGCCTAAGAATGTACCTGACTAGTAAGTATCTTAAAACCTATGGATTGCTATGTCTCCGAAAGAGAATCAAGCATGTGTACAGGGGCATAAACGCAGCAGTGATAGGATTGGAGAGGTTCGGTGAGCAAATGAAGACCCTTTGAAGTCATATTGCATGGTACCCATTCCACGGGTTTCAACTCCCAGGTTTAAGGTATTCTTCCTTCAGCTAAAACATGCATGTGGAACCCAGAGTATGATCAACCATGTGATCGGGAGACGTGTTCAAATATGTCTCAGTTTTCCTCCCCTGGTACTCGGGTGCAACATTCCAGACGCTTTACTAACACTCTCCCCACTTGGAGAGTCAGCCCTTTAACCTCCTGTTTGGCCCAGTTTGCAATTTCTGCGGAAGATGAACAGGAATAGCGAGAACCAATGAGAGACTAGCTGGAGGTGTCTGGACGGGCAAATTTAACTCTCATTTCCCACCAGGAAGAGGAAATAACCAAAGGCTCAGCGTGCCGTGCCGGAACCAGATTAGGGCCTGAAGCCATCCTGCGGTGTTGCGGCCAGCTCACAAGAAAGCGAGTTGAAGAAAGGAGCTCAGGGGCACTGTAATTCACAAACCTGCAGAGTTATAAATGACAGCTATCGTCCAAAAATAGACTGAAGTAAGGCTGCCAAGAGGACTTGAAAGCGGGGCAGAATTGCAGGAAACCGATTTCAGGAGGTAGACTGGAATTGCATTGAAAGCATAGGAAAAGAGGCAGAACGTCCACAATGATGCACTTGGCCAAAAAGGGCGTATGCGTTTTTTCCTGAATATATTCAGGAAAAAACGCATACGCCCTTTTTGGCCAACCAAGCAAGCTTGCAAAGGAAATCTGCACTACAATGAAGTCTCACTTCCCCCCGGTCAAAAGGGCCATCTGAAAAAAGTGTAAAATCCAGAAAGGCAGGACAGGCCATGGAGAACTGGGAGCCTTGTTATGCTGATGGGCGGGATGTAAATTGCCAACAGACACTCGGGAGAAGTGTATGGTGTTTCCTGAAACATCTAAAAAACAAAGCAACAGAGCCTAGGGCACTTCCACTTATGGTCCTATAGCTTAGGGAAATTAAAATCAAAAAGACACAGCCACCCCAAAGTTTGGGACGCCTCTGTTTACAAGAACCTCGTTTACAGTACAAGTTCAACATCGCAGAAAGTGAAAAATGGATAAAGAAGTTGTGGTATTTACTTACAAAGCAATATCACTCAGCAATGAAATCTATGTCATCAGGCCCTTAGCAGCACAATGAGTGGATTCAGGTATGATGATTCTAACTGAAATAAGTCACACAGAAAAAGAAACATCATAAGATATCAGTAATACACGGAATGTAAACTTGGCTACACAGGAACTGAATTACAGAACAGAACAGGGTCTCAAATTTAGAAAACCAACTTATGCTTGCTTAAGGGGAAAGGTGAGTTGGGGTGCTGCATAAAACCAGAGATTGAAATGAGCACAGATAAAGTTCCTTAAGCCAAATATGGAATAGACAAGAGCTACTCCTTGCTCAACGAAATGGACTCAACACCGCATATTAAACGCCTAAGAATGTACCTGACTAGTAAGTATCTTAAAACCTATGGATTGCTATGTCTCCGAAAGAGAATCAAGCATGTGTACAGGGGCATAAACGCAGCAGTGATAGGATTGGAGAGGTTCGGTGAGCAAATGAAGACCCTTTGAAGTCATATTGCATGGTACCCATTCCACGGGTTTCAACTCCCAGGTTTAAGGTATTCTTCCTTCAGCTAAAACATGCATGTGGAACCCAGAGTATGATCAACCATGTGATCGGGAGACGTGTTCAAATATGTCTCAGTTTTCCTCCCCTGGTACTCGGGTGCAACATTCCAGACGCTTTACTAACACTCTCCCCACTTGGAGAGTCAGTCCCTTTAACCTCCTGTTTGGCCCAGTTTGCAATTTCTGCGGAAGATGAACAGGAATAGCGAGAACCAATGAGAGACTAGCTGGAGGTGTCTGGACGGGCAAATTTAACTCTCATTTCCCACCAGGAAGAGGAATTAACCAAAGGCTCAGCGTGCCGTGCCGGAACCAGATTAGGGCCTGAAGCCATCCTGCGGTGTTGCGGCCAGCTCACAAGAAAGCGAGTTGAAGAAAGGAGCTCAGGGGCACTGTAATTCACAAACCTGCAGAGTTATAAATGACAGCTATCGTCCAAAAATAGACTGAAGTAAGGCTGCCAAGAGGACTTGAAAGCGGGGCAGAATTGCAGGAAACCGATTTCAGGAGGTAGACTGGAATTGCATTGAAAGCATAGGAAAAGAGGCAGAACGTCCACAATGATGCACTTGGCCAAAAAGGGCGTATGCGTTTTTTCCTGAATATATTCAGGAAAAAACGCATACGCCCTTTTTGGCCAACCAAGCAAGCTTGCAAAGGAAATCTGCACTACAATGAAGTCTCACTTCCCCCCGGTCAAAAGGGCCATCTGAAAAAAGTGTAAAATCCAGAAAGGCAGGACAGGCCATGGAGAACTGGGAGCCTTGTTATGCTGATGGGCGGGATGTAAATTGCCAACAGACACTCGGGAGAAGTGTATGGTGTTTCCTGAAACATCTAAAAAACAAAGCAACAGAGCCTAGGGCACTTCCACTTATGGTCCTATAGCTTAGGGAAATTAAAATCAAAAAGACACAGCCACCCCAAAGTTTGGGACGCCTCTGTTTACAAGAACCTCGTTTACAGTACAAGTTCAACATCGCAGAAAGTGAAAAATGGATAAAGAAGTTGTGGTATTTACTTACAAAGCAATATCACTCAGCAATGAAATCTATGTCATCAGGCCCTTAGCAGCACAATGAGTGGATTCAGGTATGATGATTCTAACTGAAATAAGTCACACAGAAAAAGAAACATCATAAGATATCAGTAATACACGGAATGTAAACTTGGCTACACAGGAACTGAATTACAGAACAGAACAGGGTCTCAAATTTAGAAAACCAACTTATGCTTGCTTAAGGGGAAAGGTGAGTTGGGGTGCTGCATAAAACCAGAGATTGAAATGAGCACAGATAAAGTTCCTTAAGCCAAATATGGAATAGACAAGAGCTACTCCTTGCTCAACGAAATGGACTCAACACCGCATATTAAACGCCTAAGAATGTACCTGACTAGTAAGTATCTTAAAACCTATGGATTGCTATGTCTCCGAAAGAGAATCAAGCATGTGTACAGGGGCATAAACGCAGCAGTGATAGGATTGGAGAGGTTCGGTGAGCAAATGAAGACCCTTTGAAGTCATATTGCATGGTACCCATTCCACGGGTTTCAACTACTCCAGGTTTAAGGTATTCTTCCTTCAGCTAAAACATGCATGTGGAACCCAGAGTATGATCAACCATGTGATCGGGAGACGTGTTCAAATATGTCTCAGTTTTCCTCCCCTGGTACTCGGGTGCAACATTCCAGACGCTTTACTAACACTCTCCCCACTTGGAGAGTCAGCCCTTTAACCTCCTGTTTGGCCCAGTTTGCAATTTCTGCGGAAGATGAACAGGAATAGCGAGAACCAATGAGAGACTAGCTGGAGGTGTCTGGACGGGCAAATTTAACTCTCATTTCCCACCAGGAAGAGGAAATAACCAAAGGCTCAGCGTGCCGTGCCGGAACCAGATTAGGGCCTGAAGCCATCCTGCGGTGTTGCGGCCAGCTCACAAGAAAGCGAGTTGAAGAAAGGAGCTCAGGGGCACTGTAATTCACAAACCTGCAGAGTTATAAATGACAGCTATCGTCCAAAAATAGACTGAAGTAAGGCTGCCAAGAGGACTTGAAAGCGGGGCAGAATTGCAGGAAACCGATTTCAGGAGGTAGACTGGAATTGCATTGAAAGCATAGGAAAAGAGGCAGAACGTCCACAATGATGCACTTGGCCAAAAAGGGCGTATGCGTTTTTTCCTGAATATATTCAGGAAAAAACGCATACGCCCTTTTTGGCCAACCAAGCAAGCTTGCAAAGGAAATCTGCACTACAATGAAGTCTCACTTCCCCCCGGTCAAAAGGGCCATCTGAAAAAAGTGTAAAATCCAGAAAGGCAGGACAGGCCATGGAGAACTGGGAGCCTTGTTATGCTGATGGGCGGGATGTAAATTGCCAACAGACACTCGGGAGAAGTGTATGGTGTTTCCTGAAACATCTAAAAAACAAAGCAACAGAGCCTAGGGCACTTCCACTTATGGTCCTATAGCTTAGGGAAATTAAAATCAAAAAGACACAGCCACCCCAAAGTTTGGGACGGCTCTGTTTACAAGAACCTCGTTTACAGTACAAGTTCAACATCGCAGAAAGTGAAAAATGGATAAAGAAGTTGTGGTATTTACTTACAAAGCAATATCACTCAGCAATGAAATCTATGTCATCAGGCCCTTAGCAGCACAATGAGTGGATTCAGGTATGATGATTCTAACTGAAATAAGTCACACAGAAAAAGAAACATCATAAGATATCAGTAATACACGGAATGTAAACTTGGCTACACAGGAACTGAATTACAGAACAGAACAGGGTCTCAAATTTAGAAAACCAACTTATGCTTGCTTAAGGGGAAAGGTGAGTTGGGGTGCTGCATAAAACCAGAGATTGAAATGAGCACAGATAAAGTTCCTTAAGCCAAATATGGAATAGACAAGAGCTACTCCTTGCTCAACGAAATGGACTCAACACCGCATATTAAACGCCTAAGAATGTACCTGACTAGTAAGTATCTTAAAACCTATGGATTGCTATGTCTCCGAAAGAGAATCAAGCATGTGTACAGGGGCATAAACGCAGCAGTGATAGGATTGGAGAGGTTCGGTGAGCAAATGAAGACCCTTTGAAGTCATATTGCATGGTACCCATTCCACGGGTTTCAACTACCCAGGTTTAAGGTATTCTTCCTTCAGCTAAAACATGCATGTGGAACCCAGAGTATGATCAACCATGTGATCGGGAGACGTGTTCAAATATGTCTCAGTTTTCCTCCCCTGGTACTCGGGTGCAACATTCCAGACGCTTTACTAACACTCTCCCCACTTGGAGAGTCAGCCCTTTAACCTCCTGTTTGGCCCAGTTTGCAATTTCTGCGGAAGATGAACAGGAATAGCGAGAACCAATGAGAGACTAGCTGGAGGTGTCTGGACGGGCAAATTTAACTCTCATTTCCCACCAGGAAGAGGAATTAACCAAAGGCTCAGCGTGCCGTGCCGGAACCAGATTAGGGCCTGAAGCCATCCTGCGGTGTTGCGGCCAGCTCACAAGAAAGCGAGTTGAAGAAAGGAGCTCAGGGGCACTGTAATTCACAAACCTGCAGAGTTATAAATGACAGCTATCGTCCAAAAATAGACTGAAGTAAGGCTGCCAAGAGGACTTGAAAGCGGGGCAGAATTGCAGGAAACCGATTTCAGGAGGTAGACTGGAATTGCATTGAAAGCATAGGAAAAGAGGCAGAACGTCCACAATGATGCACTTGGCCAAAAAGGGCGTATGCGTTTTTTCCTGAATATATTCAGGAAAAAACGCATACGCCCTTTTTGGCCAACCAAGCAAGCTTGCAAAGGAAATCTGCACTACAATGAAGTCTCACTTCCCCCCGGTCAAAAGGGCCATCTGAAAAAAGTGTAAAATCCAGAAAGGCAGGACAGGCCATGGAGAACTGGGAGCCTTGTTATGCTGATGGGCGGGATGTAAATTGCCAACAGACACTCGGGAGAAGTGTATGGTGTTTCCTGAAACATCTAAAAAACAAAGCAACAGAGCCTAGGGCACTTCCACTTATGGTCCTATAGCTTAGGGAAATTAAAATCAAAAAGACACAGCCACCCCAAAGTTTGGGACGCCTCTGTTTACAAGAACCTCGTTTACAGTACAAGTTCAACATCGCAGAAAGTGAAAAATGGATAAAGAAGTTGTGGTATTTACTTACAAAGCAATATCACTCAGCAATGAAATCTATGTCATCAGGCCCTTAGCAGCACAATGAGTGGATTCAGGTATGATGATTCTAACTGAAATAAGTCACACAGAAAAAGAAACATCATAAGATATCAGTAATACACGGAATGTAAACTTGGCTACACAGGAACTGAATTACAGAACAGAACAGGGTCTCAAATTTAGAAAACCAACTTATGCTTGCTGAAGGGAAAGGTGAGTTGGGGTGCTGCATAAAACCAGAGATTGAAATGAGCACAGATAAAGTTCCTTAAGCCAAATATGGAATAGACAAGAGCTACTCCTTGCTCAACGAAATGGACTCAACACCGCATATTAAACGCCTAAGAATGTACCTGACTAGTAAGTATCTTAAAACCTATGGATTGCTATGTCTCCGAAAGAGAATCAAGCATGTGTACAGGGGCATAAACGCAGCAGTGATAGGATTGGAGAGGTTCGGTGAGCAAATGAAGACCCTTTGAAGTCATATTGCATGGTACCCATTCCACGGGTCTCAACTCTCCAGGTTTAAGGTATTCTTCCTTCAGCTAAAACATGCATGTGGAACCCAGAGTATGATCAACCATGTGATCGGGAGACGTGTTCAAATATGTCTCAGTTTTCCTCCCCTGGTACTCGGGTGCAACATTCCAGACGCTTTACTAACACTCTCCCCACTTGGAGAGTCAGCGCCTTTAACCTCCTGTTTGGCCCAGTTTGCAATTTCTGCGGAAGATGAACAGGAATAGCGAGAACCAATGAGAGACTAGCTGGAGGTGTCTGGACGGGCAAATTTAACTCTCATTTCCCACCAGGAAGAGGAATAACCAAAGGCTCAGCGTGCCGTGCCGGAACCAGATTAGGGCCTGAAGCCATCCTGCGGTGTTGCGGCCAGCTCAAAAGAAAGCGAGTTGAAGAAAGGAGCTCAGGGGCACTGTAATTCACAAACCTGCAGAGTTATAAATGACAGCTATCGTCCAAAAATAGACTGAAGTAAGGCTGCCAAGAGGACTTGAAAGCGGGGCAGAATTGCAGGAAACCGATTTCAGGAGGTAGACTGGAATTGCATTGAAAGCATAGGAAAAGAGGCAGAACGTCCACAATGATGCACTTGGCCAAAAAGGGCGTATGCGTTTTTTCCTGAATATATTCAGGAAAAAACGCATACGCCCTTTTTGGCCAACCAAGCAAGCTTGCAAAGGAAATCTGCACTACAATGAAGTCTCACTTCCCCCCGGTCAAAAGGGCCATCTGAAAAAAGTGTAAAATCCAGAAAGGCAGGACAGGCCATGGAGAACTGGGAGCCTTGTTATGCTGATGGGCGGGATGTAAATTGCCAACAGACACTCGGGAGAAGTGTATGGTGTTTCCTGAAACATCTAAAAAACAAAGCAACAGAGCCTAGGGCACTTCCACTTATGGTCCTATAGCTTAGGGAAATTAAAATCAAAAAGACACAGCCACCCCAAAGTTTGGGACGGCTCTGTTTACAAGAACCTCGTTTACAGTACAAGTTCAACATCGCAGAAAGTGAAAAATGGATAAAGAAGTTGTGGTATTTACTTACAAAGCAATATCACTCAGCAATGAAATCTATGTCATCAGGCCCTTAGCAGCACAATGAGTGGATTCAGGTATGATGATTCTAACTGAAATAAGTCACACAGAAAAAGAAACATCATAAGATATCAGTAATACACGGAATGTAAACTTGGCTACACAGGAACTGAATTACAGAACAGAACAGGGTCTCAAATTTAGAAAACCAACTTATGCTTGCTTAAGGGAAAGGTGAGTTGGGGTGCTGCATAAAACCAGAGATTGAAATGAGCACAGATAAAGTTCCTTAAGCCAAATATGGAATAGACAAGAGCTACTCCTTGCTCAACGAAATGGACTCAACACCGCATATTAAACGCCTAAGAATGTACCTGACTAGTAAGTATCTTAAAACCTATGGATTGCTATGTCTCCGAAAGAGAATCAAGCATGTGTACAGGGGCATAAACGCAGCAGTGATAGGATTGGAGAGGTTCGGTGAGCAAATGAAGACCCTTTGAAGTCATATTGCATGGTACCCATTCCACGGGTTTCAACTCCCAGGTTTTAGGTATTCTTCCTTCAGCTAAAACATGCATGTGGAACCCAGAGTATGATCAACCATGTGATCGGGAGACGTGTTCAAATATGTCTCAGTTTTCCTCCCCTGGTACTCGGGTGCAACATTCCAGACGCTTTACTAACACTCTCCCCACTTGGAGAGTCAGTCCCTTTAACCTCCTGTTTGGCCCAGTTTGCAATTTCTGCGGAAGATGAACAGGAATAGCGAGAACCAATGAGAGACTAGCTGGAGGTGTCTGGACGGGCAAATTTAACTCTCATTTCCCACCAGGAAGAGGAATTAACCAAAGGCTCAGCGTGCCGTGCCGGAACCAGATTAGGGCCTGAAGCCATCCTGCGGTGTTGCGGCCAGCTCACAAGAAAGCGAGTTGAAGAAAGGAGCTCAGGGGCACTGTAATTCACAAACCTGCAGAGTTATAAATGACAGCTATCGTCCAAAAATAGACTGAAGTAAGGCTGCCAAGAGGACTTGAAAGCGGGGCAGAATTGCAGGAAACCGATTTCAGGAGGTAGACTGGAATTGCATTGAAAGCATAGGAAAAGAGGCAGAACGTCCACAATGATGCACTTGGCCAAAAAGGGCGTATGCGTTTTTTCCTGAATATATTCAGGAAAAAACGCATACGCCCTTTTTGGCCAACCAAGCAAGCTTGCAAAGGAAATCTGCACTACAATGAAGTCTCACTTCCCCCCGGTCAAAAGGGCCATCTGAAAAAAGTGTAAAATCCAGAAAGGCAGGACAGGCCATGGAGAACTGGGAGCCTTGTTATGCTGATGGGCGGGATGTAAATTGCCAACAGACACTCGGGAGAAGTGTATGGTGTTTCCTGAAACATCTAAAAAACAAAGCAACAGAGCCTAGGGCACTTCCACTTATGGTCCTATAGCTTAGGGAAATTAAAATCAAAAAGACACAGCCACCCCAAAGTTTGGGACGCCTCTGTTTACAAGAACCTCGTTTACAGTACAAGTTCAACATCGCAGAAAGTGAAAAATGGATAAAGAAGTTGTGGTATTTACTTACAAAGCAATATCACTCAGCAATGAAATCTATGTCATCAGGCCCTTAGCAGCACAATGAGTGGATTCAGGTATGATGATTCTAACTGAAATAAGTCACACAGAAAAAGAAACATCATAAGATATCAGTAATACACGGAATGTAAACTTGGCTACACAGGAACTGAATTACAGAACAGAACAGGGTCTCAAATTTAGAAAACCAACTTATGCTTGCTTAAGGGGAAAGGTGAGTTGGGGTGCTGCATAAAACCAGAGATTGAAATGAGCACAGATAAAGTTCCTTAAGCCAAATATGGAATAGACAAGAGCTACTCCTTGCTCAACGAAATGGACTCAACACCGCATATTAAACGCCTAAGAATGTACCTGACTAGTAAGTATCTTAAAACCTATGGATTGCTATGTCTCCGAAAGAGAATCAAGCATGTGTACAGGGGCATAAACGCAGCAGTGATAGGATTGGAGAGGTTCGGTGAGCAAATGAAGACCCTTTGAAGTCATATTGCATGGTACCCATTCCACGGGTTTCAACTCTCCAGGTTTAAGGTATTCTTCCTTCAGCTAAAACATGCATGTGGAACCCAGAGTATGATCAACCATGTGATCGGGAGACGTGTTCAAATATGTCTCAGTTTTCCTCCCCTGGTACTCGGGTGCAACATTCCAGACGCTTTACTAACACTCTCCCCACTTGGAGAGTCAGCGCCTTTAACCTCCTGTTTGGCCCAGTTTGCAATTTCTGCGGAAGATGAACAGGAATAGCGAGAACCAATGAGAGACTAGCTGGAGGTGTCTGGACGGGCAAATTTAACTCTCATTTCCCACCAGGAAGAGGAATTAACCAAAGGCTCAGCGTGCCGTGCCGGAACCAGATTAGGGCCTGAAGCCATCCTGCGGTGTTGCGGCCAGCTCACAAGAAAGCGAGTTGAAGAAAGGAGCTCAGGGGCACTGTAATTCACAAACCTGCAGAGTTATAAATGACAGCTATCGTCCAAAAATAGACTGAAGTAAGGCTGCCAAGAGGACTTGAAAGCGGGGCAGAATTGCAGGAAACCGATTTCAGGAGGTAGACTGGAATTGCATTGAAAGCATAGGAAAAGAGGCAGAACGTCCACAATGATGCACTTGGCCAAAAAGGGCGTATGCGTTTTTTCCTGAATATATTCAGGAAAAAACGCATACGCCCTTTTTGGCCAACCAAGCAAGCTTGCAAAGGAAATCTGCACTACAATGAAGTCTCACTTCCCCCCGGTCAAAAGGGCCATCTGAAAAAAGTGTAAAATCCAGAAAGGCAGGACAGGCCATGGAGAACTGGGAGCCTTGTTATGCTGATGGGCGGGATGTAAATTGCCAACAGACACTCGGGAGAAGTGTATGGTGTTTCCTGAAACATCTAAAAAACAAAGCAACAGAGCCTAGGGCACTTCCACTTATGGTCCTATAGCTTAGGGAAATTAAAATCAAAAAGACACAGCCACCCCAAAGTTTGGGACGCCTCTGTTTACAAGAACCTCGTTTACAGTACAAGTTCAACATCGCAGAAAGTGAAAAATGGATAAAGAAGTTGTGGTATTTACTTACAAAGCAATATCACTCAGCAATGAAATCTATGTCATCAGGCCCTTAGCAGCACAATGAGTGGATTCAGGTATGATGATTCTAACTGAAATAAGTCACACAGAAAAAGAAACATCATAAGATATCAGTAATACACGGAATGTAAACTTGGCTACACAGGAACTGAATTACAGAACAGAACAGGGTCTCAAATTTAGAAAACCAACTTATGCTTGCTTAAGGGGAAAGGTGAGTTGGGGTGCTGCATAAAACCAGAGATTGAAATGAGCACAGATAAAGTTCCTTAAGCCAAATATGGAATAGACAAGAGCTACTCCTTGCTCAACGAAATGGACTCAACACCGCATATTAAACGCCTAAGAATGTACCTGACTAGTAAGTATCTTAAAACCTATGGATTGCTATGTCTCCGAAAGAGAATCAAGCATGTGTACAGGGGCATAAACGCAGCAGTGATAGGATTGGAGAGGTTCGGTGAGCAAATGAAGACCCTTTGAAGTCATATTGCATGGTACCCATTCCACGGGTTTCAACTCCCAGGTTTAAGGTATTCTTCCTTCAGCTAAAACATGCATGTGGAACCCAGAGTATGATCAACCATGTGATCGGGAGACGTGTTCAAATATGTCTCAGTTTTCCTCCCCTGGTACTCGGGTGCAACATTCCAGACGCTTTACTAACACTCTCCCCACTTGGAGAGTCAGTCCCTTTAACCTCCTGTTTGGCCCAGTTTGCAATTTCTGCGGAAGATGAACAGGAATAGCGAGAACCAATGAGAGACTAGCTGGAGGTGTCTGGACGGGCAAATTTAACTCTCATTTCCCACCAGGAAGAGGAATTAACCAAAGGCTCAGCGTGCCGTGCCGGAACCAGATTAGGGCCTGAAGCCATCCTGCGGTGTTGCGGCCAGCTCACAAGAAAGCGAGTTGAAGAAAGGAGCTCAGGGGCACTGTAATTCACAAACCTGCAGAGTTATAAATGACAGCTATCGTCCAAAAATAGACTGAAGTAAGGCTGCCAAGAGGACTTGAAAGCGGGGCAGAATTGCAGGAAACCGATTTCAGGAGGTAGACTGGAATTGCATTGAAAGCATAGGAAAAGAGGCAGAACGTCCACAATGATGCACTTGGCCAAAAAGGGCGTATGCGTTTTTTCCTGAATATATTCAGGAAAAAACGCATACGCCCTTTTTGGCCAACCAAGCAAGCTTGCAAAGGAAATCTGCACTACAATGAAGTCTCACTTCCCCCCGGTCAAAAGGGCCATCTGAAAAAAGTGTAAAATCCAGAAAGGCAGGACAGGCCATGGAGAACTGGGAGCCTTGTTATGCTGATGGGCGGGATGTAAATTGCCAACAGACACTCGGGAGAAGTGTATGGTGTTTCCTGAAACATCTAAAAAACAAAGCAACAGAGCCTAGGGCACTTCCACTTATGGTCCTATAGCTTAGGGAAATTAAAATCAAAAAGACACAGCCACCCCAAAGTTTGGGACGCCTCTGTTTACAAGAACCTCGTTTACAGTACAAGTTCAACATCGCAGAAAGTGAAAAATGGATAAAGAAGTTGTGGTATTTACTTACAAAGCAATATCACTCAGCAATGAAATCTATGTCATCAGGCCCTTAGCAGCACAATGAGTGGATTCAGGTATGATGATTCTAACTGAAATAAGTCACACAGAAAAAGAAACATCATAAGATATCAGTAATACACGGAATGTAAACTTGGCTACACAGGAACTGAATTACAGAACAGAACAGGGTCTCAAATTTAGAAAACCAACTTATGCTTGCTTAAGGGGAAAGGTGAGTTGGGGTGCTGCATAAAACCAGAGATTGAAATGAGCACAGATAAAGTTCCTTAAGCCAAATATGGAATAGACAAGAGCTACTCCTTGCTCAACGAAATGGACTCAACACCGCATATTAAACGCCTAAGAATGTACCTGACTAGTAAGTATCTTAAAACCTATGGATTGCTATGTCTCCGAAAGAGAATCAAGCATGTGTACAGGGGCATAAACGCAGCAGTGATAGGATTGGAGAGGTTCGGTGAGCAAATGAAGACCCTTTGAAGTCATATTGCATGGTACCCATTCCACGGGTTTCAACTCCCAGGTTTAAGGTATTCTTCCTTCAGCTAAAACATGCATGTGGAACCCAGAGTATGATCAACCATGTGATCGGGAGACGTGTTCAAATATGTCTCAGTTTTCCTCCCCTGGTACTCGGGTGCAACATTCCAGACGCTTTACTAACACTCTCCCCACTTGGAGAGTCAGCGCCTTTAACCTCCTGTTTGGCCCAGTTTGCAATTTCTGCGGAAGATGAACAGGAATAGCGAGAACCAATGAGAGACTAGCTGGAGGTGTCTGGACGGGCAAATTTAACTCTCATTTCCCACCAGGAAGAGGAATAACCAAAGGCTCAGCGTGCCGTGCCGGAACCAGATTAGGGCCTGAAGCCATCCTGCGGTGTTGCGGCCAGCTCACAAGAAAGCGAGTTGAAGAAAGGAGCTCAGGGGCACTGTAATTCACAAACCTGCAGAGTTATAAATGACAGCTATCGTCCAAAAATAGACTGAAGTAAGGCTGCCAAGAGGACTTGAAAGCGGGGCAGAATTGCAGGAAACCGATTTCAGGAGGTAGACTGGAATTGCATTGAAAGCATAGGAAAAGAGGCAGAACGTCCACAATGATGCACTTGGCCAAAAAGGGCGTATGCGTTTTTTCCTGAATATATTCAGGAAAAAACGCATACGCCCTTTTTGGCCAACCAAGCAAGCTTGCAAAGGAAATCTGCACTACAATGAAGTCTCACTTCCCCCCGGTCAAAAGGGCCATCTGAAAAAAGTGTAAAATCCAGAAAGGCAGGACAGGCCATGGAGAACTGGGAGCCTTGTTATGCTGATGGGCGGGATGTAAATTGCCAACAGACACTCGGGAGAAGTGTATGGTGTTTCCTGAAACATCTAAAAAACAAAGCAACAGAGCCTAGGGCACTTCCACTTATGGTCCTATAGCTTAGGGAAATTAAAATCAAAAAGACACAGCCACCCCAAAGTTTGGGACGCCTCTGTTTACAAGAACCTCGTTTACAGTACAAGTTCAACATCGCAGAAAGTGAAAAATGGATAAAGAAGTTGTGGTATTTACTTACAAAGCAATATCACTCAGCAATGAAATCTATGTCATCAGGCCCTTAGCAGCACAATGAGTGGATTCAGGTATGATGATTCTAACTGAAATAAGTCACACAGAAAAAGAAACATCATAAGATATCAGTAATACACGGAATGTAAACTTGGCTACACAGGAACTGAATTACAGAACAGAACAGGGTCTCAAATTTAGAAAACCAACTTATGCTTGCTTAAGGGGAAAGGTGAGTTGGGGTGCTGCATAAAACCAGAGATTGAAATGAGCACAGATAAAGTTCCTTAAGCCAAATATGGAATAGACAAGAGCTACTCCTTGCTCAACGAAATGGACTCAACACCGCATATTAAACGCCTAAGAATGTACCTGACTAGTAAGTATCTTAAAACCTATGGATTGCTATGTCTCCGAAAGAGAATCAAGCATGTGTACAGGGGCATAAACGCAGCAGTGATAGGATTGGAGAGGTTCGGTGAGCAAATGAAGACCCTTTGAAGTCATATTGCATGGTACCCATTCCACGGGTTTCAACTCTCCAGGTTTAAGGTATTCTTCCTTCAGCTAAAACATGCATGTGGAACCCAGAGTATGATCAACCATGTGATCGGGAGACGTGTTCAAATATGTCTCAGTTTTCCTCCCCTGGTACTCGGGTGCAACATTCCAGACGCTTTACTAACACTCTCCCCACTTGGAGAGTCAGTCCCTTTAACCTCCTGTTTGGCCCAGTTTGCAATTTCTGCGGAAGATGAACAGGAATAGCGAGAACCAATGAGAGACTAGCTGGAGGTGTCTGGACGGGCAAATTTAACTCTCATTTCCCACCAGGAAGAGGAAATAACCAAAGGCTCAGCGTGCCGTGCCGGAACCAGATTAGGGCCTGAAGCCATCCTGCGGTGTTGCGGCCAGCTCACAAGAAAGCGAGTTGAAGAAAGGAGCTCAGGGGCACTGTAATTCACAAACCTGCAGAGTTATAAATGACAGCTATCGTCCAAAAATAGACTGAAGTAAGGCTGCCAAGAGGACTTGAAAGCGGGGCAGAATTGCAGGAAACCGATTTCAGGAGGTAGACTGGAATTGCATTGAAAGCATAGGAAAAGAGGCAGAACGTCCACAATGATGCACTTGGCCAAAAAGGGCGTATGCGTTTTTTCCTGAATATATTCAGGAAAAAACGCATACGCCCTTTTTGGCCAACCAAGCAAGCTTGCAAAGGAAATCTGCACTACAATGAAGTCTCACTTCCCCCCGGTCAAAAGGGCCATCTGAAAAAAGTGTAAAATCCAGAAAGGCAGGACAGGCCATGGAGAACTGGGAGCCTTGTTATGCTGATGGGCGGGATGTAAATTGCCAACAGACACTCGGGAGAAGTGTATGGTGTTTCCTGAAACATCTAAAAAACAAAGCAACAGAGCCTAGGGCACTTCCACTTATGGTCCTATAGCTTAGGGAAATTAAAATCAAAAAGACACAGCCACCCCAAAGTTTGGGACGCCTCTGTTTACAAGAACCTCGTTTACAGTACAAGTTCAACATCGCAGAAAGTGAAAAATGGATAAAGAAGTTGTGGTATTTACTTACAAAGCAATATCACTCAGCAATGAAATCTATGTCATCAGGCCCTTAGCAGCACAATGAGTGGATTCAGGTATGATGATTCTAACTGAAATAAGTCACACAGAAAAAGAAACATCATAAGATATCAGTAATACACGGAATGTAAACTTGGCTACACAGGAACTGAATTACAGAACAGAACAGGGTCTCAAATTTAGAAAACCAACTTATGCTTGCTTAAGGGGAAAGGTGAGTTGGGGTGCTGCATAAAACCAGAGATTGAAATGAGCACAGATAAAGTTCCTTAAGCCAAATATGGAATAGACAAGAGCTACTCCTTGCTCAACGAAATGGACTCAACACCCATATTAAACGCCTAAGAATGTACCTGACTAGTAAGTATCTTAAAACCTATGGATTGCTATGTCTCCGAAAGAGAATCAAGCATGTGTACAGGGGCATAAACGCAGCAGTGATAGGATTGGAGAGGTTCGGTGAGCAAATGAAGACCCTTTGAAGTCATATTGCATGGTACCCATTCCACGGGTCTCAACTCTCCAGGTTTAAGGTATCTTCTTCAGCTAAAACATGCATGTGGAACCCAGAGTATGATCAACCCAAACTTCCCGAAGCCTTACCCTAACCAGTCCCAAAGTCTAAAACCATACGCTAACACTAACCATGCCCTCACACGTACGCTCACCCTAAATTGTTTTTCGTACCCCTAACCTGGACCCAAACCATCCCCGTCCCCTAACTAGCCTGAACCCTAACCCTAACCTTCCCGAACTGACCCTCACCCGTCCCCTAATCCTAACCCGTACGCTAACACTAACCCGCGCCCTCACACGTACGCTCCCCTAAAGCGTTGTCGTACCCTCACCATGGACCCTAAACATCCCCGTCCCCTAACCCTAACCCTAGCCGAACCCTAACCCTAACACTTCCCCGAAGCCTGACCCTCACCCGTCCCTAATCCTAACCGTACGCTAACACTAACCCGCGCCCTCACACGTACGCTCCCCCTAAAGCGTTGTCGTACCCTCCCCTGACCCCTAAACCGTCCCCGTACCCTAACCCTAACCCTAGCCCGAAACCCTAACCCTAAACCATTCCCCGAAGGCCTGACCCTCACCGTCCCCTAATCCTAACCCGTACGCTAACACTAACCGCGCCCTCACAGTACGCTCCCCCTAAAGCGTTGTCGTACCCTCCCCTGGACCCTAAACCTTCCCCGTCCCCTAACCCTAAACCTAGCCCGAACCCTAACCCTAAGCCTTTCCCCGAAGCCTGACCTCACCCGTCCCCTAATCCTAACCCTAGCCCGAACCCTAACACTAACCCGCGCCCTCACACGTACGCTCCCCCTAAAGCGTTGTCGTACCCTCACCTGGACCCTAAACCGTCCCCGTCCCCTAACCCTAACCCTAGCCCGAACCCTAACCCTAACCCTTCCCCGAAGCCTGGACCCTACCCGTCCCCTAATCCTAACCCGTACGCTAACACTAACCGCGCCCCTCACACGTACGCTCCCCCTAAAGAGTGTCGTACCCTCACCTGGACCCTAAACCTTCCCCGTCCCCTAACCCTAACCCTAGCCCGAACCCTAACCCTACCCTTCCCCGAAGCCTGACCCTCACCCGTCCCCTAATCCTAACCCGTACGCTAACACTAACCCGGCCCTCACACGTACGCTCCCCTAAAGCGTTGTCGTACCCTCACCTGGACCCTAAACCGTCCCCGTCCCCTAAACCCTAACCCTAGCCCGAACCCTAACCCTAACCCTTCCCCGAAGCCTGACCCTCACCCGTCCCCTAATCCTAACCCGTACGCTAACACTAACCCGCGCCCTCACACGTACGCTCCCCCCTAAAGCGTTGTCGTACCCTCCCTGGACCCTAAACTGTCCCCGTCCCCTAACCCTAACCCTAGCCCGAACCCTAACCCTAACCCTTCCCCGAAGCCTGACCCTCACCCGTCCCCTAATCCTAACCCGTACGCTAACACTAACCGCGCCCTCACACGTACGCTCCCCCTAAAGCGTTGTCGTACCCTCACCTGGACCCTAAACCGTCCCGTCCCCTAACCCTAACCCTAGCCCGAACCCTAACCCTAACCCTTCCCCGAAGCCTGACCCTCACCCGTCCCCTAATCCTAACCCGTACGCTAACACTAACCCGCGCCCTCACACGTACGCTCCCCCTAAAGCGTGTCGTACCCTCACCTGGACCCTAAACCGTCCCGTCCCCTAACCCTAACCCTAGCCCGAACCCTAACCCTAACCCTTCCCCGAAGCCTGACCTCACCCGTCCCCTAATCCTGACGCGTACGCTAACACTAACCCGCGCCCTCACACGTACGCTCCCCCTAAAGCGTTGTCGTACCCGTCCCTGGACCCTAAACCTTCCCCGTCCCCTAACCCTAACCCTAGCCCAAACCCTAACCCTAAGCCTTCCCCGAAGCCGACCCTCACCCAGTCCCCTAATCCTAACCCGTACGCTAACACTAAACCGCGCCCTCACACGTACGCTCCCCCCTAAAGCGTTGTCGTTCCCTCCCCTGGACCCTAAACCGTCCCCGTCCCCTAACCCTAACCCTAGCCCGAACCCTAACCCTAACCCTTCCCCGAAGCCTGACCCTCACCCGTCCCCTAATCCTAACCCGTACGCTAACACTAACCCGCGCCCTCACACGTACGCTCCCCCTAAATGCGTTGTCGTACCCTCCCCTGGACCCTAAACCGTCCCCGTCCCCTAACCCTAACCCTAGCCCGAACCCTAACCCTAACCCTTCCCCGAAGCCTGACCCTAACCCGTCCCAATACTAAACCGTACGCTAACACTAACCCGCGCCTCACACGTACGCTCCCACTAAAGCGTTGTGTACCTCCTGGACCCTAAACCGTTCCC